>NW_028187839.1:0-101000 GCF_964204655.1 Triturus cristatus | reverse complement strand
TTTGGCTCTACAGCGGCTCTGCTGACCTGGTTCTCTGGCTATAAAGCAGCTCTGCTGACCTGGTTCTCTGGCTCTAAAGCAGCTGTGCTGACCTGGTTCTCTGGCTCTAAAGCAGCTCTGCTGACCTGGTTCTCTACGTCTAGAGCAGCTCAGCTGACCTGGTTCTCTCTCCCTCTAAAGCAACTCTGCTGACCTGGTATCTCTGGCTTTGAAGCAGCTCTGCTGACCTGGTTCTCTGGCTCTAAAGTAGCTCTGCTGACCTGGTTCTTTGGCTCTAAAGCAGCTCTGCTGACCTTGTTCTCTGGCTTTGAAGCAGCTCTGCTGACCTGTTTCTCTGGCTCTAAAGCAGCTCTGCTGGCCTGGTTCTCTCCCTCTAAAGCAGTTCTGCTGATCTGGTTCTCTGGCTCTACAGCAGCTATGTTGACCTGGTTCTCTGGCTCTAAAGCAGCTGTGCTGACCTGGTTTTCTGGCTCTAAAGCAGCACTGCTGACCTGGTTCTCTGGCTCTAAACCAGCTCTTCTGACCTGGTTCTCTGCCTCTAGAGCAGCTCTGCTGACCTGGTTTTCTGCCTCTAGAGCAGCTCTGCTGACCTGGTTCTTAGGCTCTAGAGCAGCTCTGCTGACCTGGTTTTCTGGCTCAATAGCGGCTCTGCTGACCTGCTTCTCTGGCTCTATAGCTGTTCTGCTGACCTAGTTCTCTGGCTCTAAAGTGGTTCTGCTGACCTGGTTCTCTGGCTCTAAAACAGCTCTGCTGACCTGGTTCTTAGGCTCTGGAGCAGCTCTGCTGACCTGGTTCTCTGGCTCTACAACAGCTCTGCTGACCTGGTTCTCTGGCTCTAAAACGGCTCTGCTGACCTGGTTCTCTGGCTCTAAAGCGGCTCTGCTGACCTGGTTCTCTGGCTCTAAAGCAGCTCTGCTGACCTGGTTCTCTGGCTCTAAAGCAGCTCTGCTGACCTGGTTCTCTGGCTCTAAAGCAGCTCTGCTGACCTGGTTCTCTGGCTCTAAAGCAGCTCTGCTGACCTTGTTCTCTGGCTCTACAGCAGCTCTGCTGACCTGGTTTTCAGGCTTTATAGCAGCTCTGCTGACCCGGTTCTCTGGCTCTACAACGGCTCTGCTGACACGGTTCTCTGACGCTAAAGCAGATCTGCTGACCTGGTTCTATAACTCTAAAGCAGCTCTGCTGACCTGGTTCTCTGGCTCTACAGCAGCTCTGCTGATCTGGTTCTCTGGCTCTAAAGCAGCTCTGCTGAATTGCGTCTCTGGCTCTAAAGCAGCTCTGCTGACCTGGTTCTCTCCCTCTTAAGCAGCTCTGCTGACCTGGTTATATGGCTCTAAAGCAGCTCTGCTGACCTGGTTCTCTGGCTCTACAGCAGCTCTACTGACCTGGTTCTCTGCATCTACAGCAGCTCTGCTGACCTGGTTATTAGGCTCTAGAGCGTCTCTGCTGACCTGGTTCTCTAGCTCTAAAGCAGCTCTGCTGACCTGGTTCTATGGCTCTAAAGCAGCTCTGCTGACCTGGTTCTATGGCTCTAAAGCAGCTCTGCTGACCTGGTTCTTAGGCTCCAGAGCAGCTCTGCTGACCTGGTTCTTAGGCTCTAGAGCAGTTCTGCTGACCTGGTTCTCTGGCTCTAAAGCAGCTCTGCTGACCTGGTTCGCTGGCACTAAAGCAGCTCTGCTGACCTGGTTCTCTGGATCTCAAGCAGCTCTGCGGACCTGCTTCTATGGCTCTAAAGCAGCTCTGCTGACCTGGTTCTCTGCCTCTAGAACAGCTCTGCTGACCTGGTTCTTTGGCTCTAGAGCAGCTCTGCTGACCTGGTTCTCTGGCTTTGAAGCAGCTCTGCTGACCTGTTTCTCTGGCTCTAAAGCAGCTCTGCTGACCTGGTTCTCTGGCTCTAAAGCAGCTGTGCTGACCTGGTTCTCTGGCTCTAAAGCAGCTCTGCTGACCTGGTTCTCTACATCTAGAGCAGCTCAGCTGACCTGGTTCTCTCTCCCTCTAAAGCAGCTCTGCTGACCTGGTATCTCTGGCTTTGAAGCAGCTCTGCTGATCTTGTTCTCTGGCTCTAAGTAGCTCTGCTGACCTGGTTCTTTGGCTCTAAAGCAGATCTGCTGACCTGGTTCTCTAACTTTAAAACAGCTCTGCTGACCTGTTTCTCTGGCTCTAAAGCAGCTCTGCTGGCCTGGTTCTCTCCCTCTAAATCAGTTCTACTGATCTGGTTCTCTGGCTCTACAGCAGCTCTGCTGACCTGGTTCTCTGGCTCTAAAGCAGCTCTGCTGACCTGGTTCTCTGGCTCTAAAGCAGCACTGCTGACCCGGTTCTCTGGCTCTAAACCAGCTCTGCTGACCTGGTTCTCTGCCGCTAGAGCAGCTCTGCTGACCTGGTTCTGAGGCTCTAGAGCAGCTCTGCTGACCTCGTTCTGTGGCTCTACAACGGCTCTGCTGATCTGGTTCTCTGGCTCTAAAGCAGCTCTGCTGCATTGCTTCTCTGGCTCTAAAGCAGCTCTGCTGACCTGGTTCTCTCCCTCTAAAGCAGCTCTGCTGACCTGGTTATATGGCTCTAAAGCAGCTCTGCTGACCTGGTTCTCTGGCTCTAAAGCAGCTCTGCCGACCTGGTTCTCTGGCTCTAAAACAGCTCTGCTGACCTGGTTCTCTGGCTCTGAAGCAGCTCTGCTGACCTGGTTCTATGGCTCTAAAGCAGCTCTGCTGAACTGATTCTCTGGCTTTGAACTAGCTCTGCTGACCTGGTTCTCTGTCTCTGAAGCAGCTCTGCTGACCTGGTTCTTTGGCTCTACAGCGGCTCTGCTGACCTGGTTCTCTGGCTATAAAGCAGCTCTGCTGACCTGGTTCTCTGGCTCTAAAGCAGCTGTGCTGACCTGATTCTCTGGCTCTAAAGCAGCTCTGCTGACCTGGTTTTCTACGTCTAGAGCAGCTCAGCTGACCTGGTTCTCTCTCCCTCTAAAGCAACTCTGCTGACCTGGTATCTCTGGCTTTGAAGCAGCTCTGCTGACCTGGTTCTCTGGCTCTAAAGTAGCTCTGCTGACCTGGTTCTTTGGCTCTAAAGCAGCTCTGCTGACCTGGTTCTCTGGCTTTGAAGCAGCTCTGCTGACCTGTTTCTCTGGCTCTAAAGCAGCTCTGCTGGCCTGGTTCTCTCCCTCTAAAGCAGTTCTGGTGATCTGGTTCTCTGGCTCTACAGCAGCTCTGCTGACCTGGTTCTCTGGCTCTAAAGCAGCTGTGCTGACCTGGTTCTCTGGCTCTAAAGCAGCACTGCTGACCTGGTTCTCTGGCTCTAAACCAGCTCTTCTGACCTGGTTCTCTGCCTCTAGAGCAGCTCTGCTGACCTGGTTTTCTGCCTCTAGAGCAGCTCTGCTGACCTGGTTCTTAGGCTCTAGAGCAGCTCTGCTGACCTGGTTTTCTGGCTCAATAGCGGCTCTGCTGACCTGCTTCTCTGGCCCTATAGCCGTTCTGCTGACCTAGTTCTCTGGCTCTAAAGTGGTTCTGCTGACCTGGTTCTCTGGCTCTAAAACAGCTCTGCTGACCTGGTTCTTAGGCTCTGGAGCAGCTCTGCTGACCTGGTTCTCTGGCTCTACAACAGCTCTTCTGACCTGGTTCTCTGGCTCTAAAACGGCTCTGCTGACCTGGTTCTCTGGCTCTAAAGCGGCTCTGCTGACCTGGTTCTCTGGCTCTAAAGCAGCTCTGCTGACCTGGTTCTCTGGCTCTAAAGCAGCTCTGCTGACCTGGTTCTCTGGCTCTAAAGCAGCTCTGCTGACCTTGTTCTCTGGCTCTACAGCAGCTCTGCTGACCTGGTTTTCAGGCTCTACAGCAGCTCTGCTGACCCGGTTCTCTGGCTCTACAACGGCTCTGCTGACACGGTTCTCTGACGCTAAAGCAGCTCTGCTGACCTGGTTCTATAACTCTAAAGCAGCTCTGCTGACCTGGTTCTCTGGCTCTACAGCAGCTCTGCTGATCTGGTTCTCTGGCTCTAAAGCAGCTCTGCTGAATTGCGTCTCTGGCTCTAAAGCAGCTCTGCTGACCTGGTTCTCTCCCTCTTAAGCAGCTCTGCTGACCTGGTTATATGGCTCTAAAGCAGCTCTGCTGACCTGGTTCTCTGGCTCTACAGCAGCTCTACTGACCTGGTTCTCTGCATCTACAGCAGCTCTGCTGACCTGGTTCTTAGGCTCTAGAGCGTCTCTGCTGACCTGGTTCTCTAGCTCTAAAGCAGCTCTGCTGACCTGGTTCTATGGCTCTAAAGCAGCTCTGCTGACCTGGTTCTATGGCTCTAAAGCAGCTCTGCTGACCTGGTTCTTAGGCTCCAGAGCAGCTCTGCTGACCTGGTTCTTAGGCTCTAGAGCAGTTCTGCTGACCTGGTTCTCTGGCTCTAAAGCAGCTCTGCTGACCTGGTTCGCTGGCACTAAAGCAGCTCTGCTGACCTGGTTCTCTGGATCTCAAGCAGCTCTGCGGACCTGCTTCTATGGCTCTAAAGCAGCTCTGCTGACCTGGTTCTCTGCCTCTAGAACAGCTCTGCTGACCTGGTTCTTTGGCTCTAGAGCAGCTCTGCTGACCTGGTTCTCTGGCTTTGAAGCAGCTCTGCTGACCTGTTTCTCTGGCTCTAAAGCAGCTCTGCTGACCTGGTTCTCTGGCTCTAAAGCAGCTGTGCTGACCTGGTTCTCTGGCTCTAAAGCAGCTCTGCTGACCTGGTTCTCTACATCTAGAGCAGCTCAGCTGACCTGGTTCTCTCTCCCTCTAAAGCAGCTCTGCTGACCTGGTATCTCTGGCTTTGAAGCAGCTCTGCTGATCTTGTTCTCTGGCTCTAAAGTAGCTGTGCTGACCTGGTTCTCTGGCTCTAAAGCAGCTCTGCTGACCTGGTTCTCTACGTCTAGAGCAGCTCAGCTGACCTGGTTCTCTCTCCCTCTAAAGCAACTCTGCTGACCTGGTATCTCTGGCTTTGAAGCAGCTCTGCTGACCTGGTTCTCTGGCTCTAAAGTAGCTCTGCTGACCTGGTTCTTTGGCTCTAAAGCAGCTCTGCTGACCTGGTTCTCTGGCTTTGAAGCAGCTCTGCTGACCTGTTTCTCTGGCTCTAAAGCAGCTCTGCTGGCCTGGTTCTCTCCCTCTAAAGCAGTTCTGCTGATCTGGTTCTCTGGCTCTACAGCAGCTCTGCTGACCTGGTTCTCTGGCTCTAAAGCAGCTGTGCTGACCTGGTTCTCTGGCTCTAAAGCAGCACTGCTGACCTGGTTCTCTGGCTCTAAACCAGCTCTTCTGACCTGGTTCTCTGCCTCTAGAGCAGCTCTGCTGACCTGGTTTTCTGCCTCTAGAGCAGCTCTGCTGACCTGGTTCTTAGGCTCTAGAGCAGCTCTGCTGACCTGGTTTTCTGGCTCAATAGCGGCTCTGCTGACCTGCTTCTCTGGCTCTAGAGCCGTTCTGCTGACCTAGTTCTCTGGCTCTAAAGTGGTTCTGCTGACCTGGTTCTCTGGCTCTAAAACAGCTCTGCTGACCTGGTTCTTAGGCTCTGGAGCAGCTCTGCTGACCTGGTTCTCTGGCTCTACAACAGCTCTGCTGACCTGGTTCTCTGGCTCTAAAACGGCTCTGCTGACCTGGTTCTCTGGCTCTAAAGCGGCTCTGCTGACCTGGTTCTCTGGCTCTAAAGCAGCTCTGCTGACCTGGTTCTCTGGCTCTAAAGCAGCTCTGCTGACCTGGTTCTCTGGCTCTAAAGCTGCTCTGCTGACCTTGTTCTCTGGCTCTAAGTAGCTCTGCTGACCTGGTTCTTTGGCTCTAAAGCAGATCTGCTGACCTGGTTCTCTGGCTTTGAAGCAGCTCTGCTGACCTGTTTCTCTGGCTCTAAAGCAGCTCTGCTGGCCTGGTTCTCTCCCTCTAAATCAGTTCTACTGATCTGGTTCTCTGGCTCTACAGCAGATCTGCTGACCTGGTTCTCTGGCTCTAAAGCAGCTCTGCTGACCTGGTTCTCTGGCTCTAAAGCAGCACTGCTGACCCGGTTCTCTGGCTCTAAACCAGCTCTGCTGACCTGGTTCTCTGCCGCTAGAGCAGCTCTGCTGACCTGGTTCTGAGGCTCTAGAGCAGCTCTGCTGACCTCGTTCTGTGGCTCTACAACGGCTCTGCTGATCTGGTTCTCTGGCTCTAAAGCAGCTCTGCTGCATTGCTTCTCTGGCTCTAAAGCAGCTCTGCTGACCTGGTTCTCTCCCTCTAAAGCAGTTCTGCTGACCTGGTTATATGGCTCTAAAGCAGCTCTGCTGACCTGGTTCTCTGGCTCTAAAGCAGCTCTGCCGACCTGGTTCTCTGGCTCTAAAACAGCTCTGCTGACCTGGTTCTCTGGCTCTGAAGCAGCTCTGCTGACCTGGTTCTATGGCTCTAAAGCAGCTCTGCTGAACTGATTCTCTGGCTTTGAACTAGCTCTGCTGACCTGGTTCTCTGTCTCTGAAGCAGCTCTGCTGACCTGGTTCTTTGGCTCTACAGCGGCTCTGCTGACCTGGTTCTCTGGCTATAAAGCAGCTCTGCTGACCTGGTTCTCTGGCTCTAAAGCAGCTGTGCTGACCTGGTTCTCTGGCTCTAAAGCAGCTCTGCTGACCTGGTTCTCTACGTCTAGAGCAGCTCAGCTGACCTGGTTCTCTCTCCCTCTAAAGCAACTCTGCTGACCTGGTATCTCTGGCTTTGAAGCAGCTCTGCTGACCTGGTTCTCTGGCTCTAAAGTAGCTCTGCTGACCTGGTTCTTTGGCTCTAAAGCAGCTCTGCTGACCTGGTTCTCTGGCTTTGAAGCAGCTCTGCTGACCTGTTTCTCTGGCTCTAAAGCAGCTCTGCTGGCCTGGTTCTCTCCCTCTAAAGCAGTTCTGCTGATCTGGTTCTCTGGCTCTACAGCAGCTCTGCTGACCTGGTTCTCTGGCTCTAAAGCAGCTGTGCTGACCTGGTTCTCTGGCTCTAAAGCAGCACTGCTGACCTGGTTCTCTGGCTCTAAACCAGCTCTTCTGACCTGGTTCTCTGCCTCTAGAGCAGCTCTGCTGACCTGGTTTTCTGCCTCTAGAGCAGCTCTGCTGACCTGGTTCTTAGGCTCTAGAGCAGCTCTGCTGACCTGGTTTTCTGGCTCAATAGCGGCTCTGCTGACCTGCTTCTCTGGCTCTATAGCCGTTCTGCTGACCTAGTTCTCTGGCTCTAAAGTGGTTCTGCTGACCTGGTTCTCTGGCTCTAAAACAGCTCTGCTGACCTGGTTCTTAGGCTCTGGAGCAGCTCTGCTGACCTGGTTCTCTGGCTCTACAACAGCTCTGCTGACCTGGTTCTCTGGCTCTAAAACGGCTCTGCTGACCTGGTTCTCTGGCTCTAAAGCGGCTCTGCTGACCTGGTTCTCTGGCTCTAAAGCAGCTCTGCTGACCTGGTTCTCTGGCTCTAAAGCAGCTCTGCTGACCTGGTTCTCTGGCTCTAAAGCAGCTCTGCTGACCTTGTTCTCTGGCTCTACAGCAGCTCTGCTGACCTGGTTTTCAGGCTCTACAGCAGCTCTGCTGACCCGGTTCTCTGGCTCTACAACGGCTCTGCTGACACGGTTCTCTGACGCTAAAGCAGCTCTGCTGACCTGGTTCTATAACTCTAAAGCAGCTCTGCTGACCTGGTTCTCTGGCTCTACAGCAGCTCTGCTGATCTGGTTCTCTGGCTCTAAAGCAGCTCTGCTGAATTGCGTCTCTGGCTCTAAAGCAGCTCTGCTGACCTGGTTCTCTCCCTCTTAAGCAGCTCTGCTGACCTGGTTATATGGCTCTAAAGCAGCTCTGCTGACCTGGTTCTCTGGCTCTACAGCAGCTCTACTGACCTGGTTCTCTGCATCTACAGCAGCTCTGCTGACCTGGTTCTTAGGCTCTAGAGCGTCTCTGCTGACCTGGTTCTCTAGCTCTAAAGCAGCTCTGCTGACCTGGTTCTATGGCTCTAAAGCAGCTCTGCTGACCTGGTTCTATGGCTCTAAAGCAGCTCTGCTGACCTGGTTCTTAGGCTCCAGAGCAGCTCTGCTGACCTGGTTCTTAGGCTCTAGAGCAGTTCTGCTGACCTGGTTCTCTGGCTCTAAAGCAGCTCTGCTGACCTGGTTCGCTGGCACTAAAGCAGCTCTGCTGACCTGGTTCTCTGGATCTCAAGCAGCTCTGCGGACCTGCTTCTATGGCTCTAAAGCAGCTCTGCTGACCTGGTTCTCTGCCTCTAGAACAGCTCTGCTGACCTGGTTCTTTGGCTCTAGAGCAGCTCTGCTGACCTGGTTCTCTGGCTTTGAAGCAGCTCTGCTGACCTGTTTCTCTGGCTCTAAAGCAGCTCTGCTGACCTGGTTCTCTGGCTCTAAAGCAGCTGTGCTGACCTGGTTCTCTGGCTCTAAAGCAGCTCTGCTGACCTGGTTCTCTACATCTAGAGCAGCTCAGCTGACCTGGTTCTCTCTCCCTCTAAAGCAGCTCTGCTGACCTGGTATCTCTGGCTTTGAAGCAGCTCTGCTGATCTTGTTCTCTGGCTCTAAAGTAGCTCTGCTGACCTGGTTCTTTGGCTCTAAAGCAGATCTGCTGACCTGGTTCTCTGGCTTTGAAGCAGCTCTGCTGACCTGTTTCTCTGGCTCTAAAGCAGCTCTGCTGGCCTGGTTCTCTCCCTCTAAATCAGTTCTACTGATCTGGTTCTCTGGCTCTACAGCAGCTCTGCTGACCTGGTTCTCTGGCTCTAAAGCAGCACTGCTGACCCGGTTCTCTGGCTCTAAACCAGCTCTGCTGACCTGGTTCTCTGCCGCTAGAGCAGCTCTGCTGACCTGGTTCTGAGGCTCTAGAGCAGCTCTGCTGACCTCGTTCTGTGGCTCTACAACGGCTCTGCTGATCTGGTTCTCTGGCTCTAAAGCAGCTCTGCTGAATTGCTTCTCTGGCTCTAAAGCAGCTCTGCTGACCTGGTTCTCTCCCTCTAAAGCAGCTCTGCTGACCTGGTTATATGGCTCTAAAGCAGCTCTGCTGACCTGGTTCTCTGGCTCTAAAGCAGCTCTGCCGACCTGGTTCTCTGGCTCTAAAACAGCTCTGCTGACCTGGTTCTCTGGCTCTGAAGCAGCTCTGCTGACCTGGTTCTATGGCTCTAAAGCAGCTCTGCTGAACTGATTCTCTGGCTTTGAACTAGCTCTGCTGACCTGGTTCTCTGTCTCTGAAGCAGCTCTGCTGACCTGGTTCTTTGGCTCTACAGCGGCTCTGCTGACCTGGTTCTCTGGCTATAAAGCAGCTCTGCTGACCTGGTTCTCTGGCTCTAAAGCAGCTGTGCTGACCTGGTTCTCTGGCTCTAAAGCAGCTCTGCTGACCTGGTTCTCTACGTCTAGAGCAGCTCAGCTGACCTGGTTCTCTCTCCCTCTAAAGCAACTCTGCTGACCTGGTATCTCTGGCTTTGAAGCAGCTCTGCTGACCTGGTTCTCTGGCTCTAAAGTAGCTCTGCTGACCTGGTTCTTTGGCTCTAAAGCAGCTCTGCTGACCTGGTTCTCTGGCTTTGAAGCAGCTCTGCTGACCTGTTTCTCTGGCTCTAAAGCAGCTCTGCTGGCCTGGTTCTCTCCCTCTAAAGCAGTTCTGCTGATCTGGTTCTCTGGCTCTACAGCAGCTCTGCTGACCTGGTTCTCTGGCTCTAAAGCAGCTGTGCTGACCTGGTTCTCTGGCTCTAAAGCAGCACTGCTGACCTGGTTCTCTGGCTCTAAACCAGCTCTTCTGACCTGGTTCTCTGCCTCTAGAGCCGCTCTGCTGACCTGGTTTTCTGCCTCTAGAGCAGCTCTGCTGACCTGGTTCTTAGGCTCTAGAGCAGCTCTGCTGACCTGGTTTTCTGGCTCAATAGCGGCTCTGCTGACCTGCTTCTCTGGCTCTATAGCCGTTCTGCTGACCTAGTTCTCTGGCTCTAAAGTGGTTCTGCTGACCTGGTTCTCTGGCTCTAAAACAGCTCTGCTGACCTGGTTCTCTGGCTCTAAAACGGCTCTGCTGACCTGGTTCTCTGGCTCTAAAGCGGCTCTGCTGACCTGGTTCTCTGGCTCTAAAGCAGCTCTGCTGACCTGGTTCTCTGGCTCTAAAGCAGCTCTGCTGACCTGGTTCTCTGGCTCTAAAGCAGCTCTGCTGACCTTGTTCTCTGGCTCTACAGCAGCTCTGCTGACCTGGTTTTCAGGCTCTACAGCAGCTCTGCTGACCCGGTTCTCTGGCTCTACAACGGCTCTGCTGACACGGTTCTCTGACGCTAAAGCAGCTCTGCTGACCTGGTTCTATTACTCTAAAGCAGCTCTGCTGACCTGGTTCTCTGGCTCTACAGCAGCTCTGCTGATCTGGTTCTCTGGCTCTAAAGCAGCTCTGCTGAATTGCGTCTCTGGCTCTAAAGCAGCTCTGCTGACCTGGTTCTCTCCCTCTTAAGCAGCTCTGCTGACCTGGTTATATGGCTCTAAAGCAGCTCTGCTGACCTGGTTCTCTGGCTCTACAGCAGCTCTACTGACCTGGTTCTCTGCATCTACAGCAGCTCTGCTGACCTGGTTCTTAGGCTCTAGAGCGTCTCTGCTGACCTGGTTCTCTAGCTCTAAAGCAGCTCTGCTGACCTGGTTCTATGGCTCTAAAGCAGCTCTGCTGACCTGGTTCTATGGCTCTAAAGCAGCTCTGCTGACCTGGTTCTTAGGCTCCAGAGCAGCTCTGCTGACCTGGTTCTTAGGCTCTAGAGCAGTTCTGCTGACCTGGTTCTCTGGCTCTAAAGCAGCTCTGCTGACCTGGTTCGCTGGCACTAAAGCAGCTCTGCTGACCTGGTTCTCTGGATCTCAAGCAGCTCTGCGGACCTGCTTCTATGGCTCTAAAGCAGCTCTGCTGACCTGGTTCTCTGCCTCTAGAACAGCTCTGCTGACCTGGTTCTTTGGCTCTAGAGCAGCTCTGCTGACCTGGTTCTCTGGCTTTGAAGCAGCTCTGCTGACCTGTTTCTCTGGCTCTAAAGCAGCTCTGCTGACCTGGTTCTCTGGCTCTAAAGCAGCTGTGCTGACCTGGTTCTCTGGCTCTAAAGCAGCTCTGCTGACCTGGTTCTCTATATCTAGAGCAGCTCAGCTGACCTGGTTCTCTCTCCCTCTAAAGCAGCTCTGCTGACCTGGTATCTCTGGCTTTGAAGCAGCTCTGCTGATCTTGTTCTCTGGCTCTAAAGTAGCTCTGCTGACCTGGTTCTTTGGCTCTAAAGCAGATCTGCTGACCTGGTTCTCTGGCTTTGAAGCAGCTCTGCTGACCTGTTTCTCTGGCTCTAAAGCAGCTCTGCTGGCCTGGTTCTCTCCCTCTAAATCAGTTCTACTGATCTGGTTCTCTGGCTCTACAGCAGCTCTGCTGACCTGGTTCTCTTGCTCTAAAGCAGCTCTGCTGACCTGGTTCTCTGGCTCTAAAGCAGCACTGCTGACCCGGTTCTCTGGCTCTAAACCAGCTCTGCTGACCTGGTTCTCTGCCGCTAGAGCAGCTCTGCTGACCTGGTTCTGAGGCTCTAGAGCAGCTCTGCTGACCTCGTTCTGTGGCTCTACAACGGCTCTGCTGATCTGGTTCTCTGGCTCTAAAGCAGCTCTGCTGAATTGCTTCTCTGGCTCTAAAGCAGCTCTGCTGACCTGGTTCTCTCCCTCTAAAGCAGCTCTGCTGACCTGGTTATATGGCTCTAAAGCAGCTCTGCTGACCTGGTTCTCTGGCTCTAAAGCAGCTCTGCCGACCTGGTTCTCTGGCTCTAAAACAGCTCTGCTGACCTGGTTCTCTGGCTCTGAAGCAGCTCTGCTGACCTGGTTCTATGGCTCTAAAGCAGCTCTGCTGAACTGATTCTCTGGCTTTGAACTAGCTCTGCTGACCTGGTTCTCTGTCTCTGAAGCAGCTCTGCTGACCTGGTTCTTTGGCTCTACAGCGGCTCTGCTGACCTGGTTCTCTGGCTATAAAGCAGCTCTGCTGACCTGGTTCTCTGGCTCTAAAGCAGCTGTGCTGACCTGGTTCTCTGGCTCTAAAGCAGCTCTGCTGACCTGGTTCTCTACGTCTAGAGCAGCTCAGCTGACCTGGTTCTCTCTCCCTCTAAAGCAACTCTGCTGACCTGGTATCTCTGGCTTTGAAGCAGCTCTGCTGACCTGGTTCTCTGGCTCTAAAGTAGCTCTGCTGACCTGGTTCTTTGGCTCTAAAGCAGCTCTGCTGACCTGGTTCTCTGGCTTTGAAGCAGCTCTGCTGACCTGTTTCTCTGGCTCTAAAGCAGCTATGCTGGCCTGGTTCTCTCCCTCTAAAGCAGTTCTGCTGATCTGGTTCTCTGGCTCTACAGCAGCTCTGCTGACCTGGTTCTCTGGCTCTAAAGCAGCTGTGCTGACCTGGTTCTCTGGCTCTAAAGCAGCACTGCTGACCTGGTTCTCTGGCTCTAAACCAGCTCTTCTGACCTGGTTCTCTGCCTCTAGAGCAGCTCTGCTGACCTGGTTTTCTGCCTCTAGAGCAGCTCTGCTGACCTGGTTCTTAGGCTCTAGAGCAGCTCTGCTGACCTGGTTTTCTGGCTCAATAGCGGCTCTGCTGACCTGCTTCTCTGGCTCTATAGCCGTTCTGCTGACCTAGTTCTCTGGCTCTAAAGTAGTTCTGCTGACCTGGTTCTCTGGCTCTAAAACAGCTCTGCTGACCTGGTTCTCTGGCTCTAAAGCGGCTCTGCTGACCTGGTTCTCTGGCTCTAAAGCAGCTCTGCTGACCTGGTTCTCTGGCTCTAAAGCAGCTCTGCTGACCTGGTTCTCTGGCTCTAAAGCAGCTCTGCTGACCTTGTTCTCTGGCTCTACAGCAGCTCTGCTGACCTGGTTTTCAGGCTCTACAGCAGCTCTGCTGACCCGGTTCTCTGGCTCTACAACGGCTCTGCTGACACGGTTCTCTGACGCTAAAGCAGCTCTGCTGACCTGGTTCTATAACTCTAAAGCAGCTCTGCTGACCTGGTTCTCTGGCTCTACAGCAGCTCTGCTGATCTGGTTCTCTGGCTCTAAAGCAGCTCTGCTGAATTGCGTCTCTGGCTCTAAAGCAGCTCTGCTGACCTGGTTCTCTCCCTCTTAAGCAGCTCTGCTGACCTGGTTATATGGCTCTAAAGCAGCTCTGCTGACCTGGTTCTCTGGCTCTACAGCAGCTCTACTGACCTGGTTCTCTGCATCTACAGCAGCTCTGCTGACCTGGTTCTTAGGCTCTAGAGCGTCTCTGCTGACCTGGTTCTCTAGCTCTAAAGCAGCTCTGCTGACCTGGTTCTATGGCTCTAAAGCAGCTCTGCTGACCTGGTTCTATGGCTCTAAAGCAGCTCTGCTGACCTGGTTCTTAGGCTCCAGAGCAGCTCTGCTGACCTGGTTCTTAGGCTCTAGAGCAGTTCTGCTGACCTGGTTCTCTGGCTCTAAAGCAGCTCTGCTGACCTGGTTCGCTGGCACTAAAGCAGCTCTGCTGACCTGGTTCTCTGGATCTCAAGCAGCTCTGCGGACCTGCTTCTATGGCTCTAAAGCAGCTCTGCTGACCTGGTTCTCTGCCTCTAGAACAGCTCTGCTGACCTGGTTCTTTGGCTCTAGAGCAGCTCTGCTGACCTGGTTCTCTGGCTCTAAAGCAGCTCTGCTGACCTGGTTCTCTGGCTCTAAAGCGGCTTGGCTGACCTGGTTCTCTGGCTTTATAGCGGGTCTGCTGACCTACTTCTCTGGCTCTAAAGCGGCTCCGCTGACCTCGTTCTGTGGCTCTACAACCGCTCTGCTGATCTGGTTCTCTGGCTCTACAGCGGCTCTGCTGACCTGGATCTCTTGCTCTAGAGCAGCTCTGCTGACCTGGTTCTCTGGCTCTAAAGCAGCTCTGCTGACCGGGTTCTCTACGTCTAAAGCAGCTCTGCTGACCTGTTCTCTGGCTATAAAGCAGCTCTGCTGACCTGGTCCTCTGGCTCTAAAGCAGCTCTGCTGACCTCGTTCTATGGCTCTAAAGTAGCTCTGCTGACCTGGTTCTTAGGCTCTAGAGCAGTTCTGCTGACCTGGTTCTCTGGCTCTAAAGCAGCTCTGCTGACCTGGTTCGCTGGCACTAAAGCAGCTCTGCTGACCTGGTTCTCTGGATCTCAAGCAGCTCTGCGGACCTGCTTGTATGGCTCTAAAGCAGCTCTGCTTACCCGGTTCTCTGCCTCTAGAGCATCTCTGCTGACCTGGTTCTTAGGCTCTAGAGCAGCTCTGCTGACTTGGTTCTCTGGCTCTAAAGCAGCTCTGCTGACCTGGTTCTCTGGCTCTAAAGCAGCTCTGCTGACCTGGTTCTCTGGCTCTAAAGCAGCTTGGCTGACCTGGTTCTCTGGCTCTATAGCGGGTCTGCTGACCTACTTCTCTGGCTCTAAAGCGGCTCTGCTGACCTGGTTCTATGGCTCTAAAGCAGCTCTGCTGACCTGGTTCTTAGGCTCTAGAGCAGCTCCGCTGACCTCGTTCTGTGGCTCTACAACGGCTCTGCTGATCTGGTTCTCTGGCTCTACAGCAGCTCTGCTGACCTGGATCTCTGGCTCTAGAGCAGCTCTGCTGACCTGGTTCTCTGGCTCTAAAGCAGCTCTGCTGACCGGGTTCTCTACGTCTAGAGCAGCTCAGCTGACCTGGTTCTCTCTCGCTCTAAAGCAAATCTGCTGATCTGGTTCTCTGACTCTAAAGCAGCTCTGCTGAATTGCTTCTCTGGCTCTAAAGCAGCTCTGCTGACCTGGTTCTCTCCATCTAAAGCAGCTCTGCTGACCTGGTTATATGGCTATAAAGCAGCTCTGCTGACCTGGTTCTCTGGCTCTAAAGCAGCTCTGCAGACCTGGTTCTCTGACTCTAAAACAGATCTGCTGACCTGGTTCTCTGGCTCTGAAGCAGCTCTGCTGACCTGGTTCTATGGCTCTAAAGCAGCTCTGCTGAACTGGTTCTCTGGCTCTAAAGCAGCTCTGCTGACCTCATTCTATGGCTCTAAAGTAGCTCTGCTGACCTGGTTCTTAGGCTCTAGAGCAGTTCTGCTGACCTGGTTCTCTGGCTCTAAAGCAGCTCTGCTGACATGGTTCGCTGGCACTAAAGCAGCTCTGCTGACCTGGTTCTCTGGCTCTAAAGCAGCTCTGCTGACCTGGTTCTCTGGCTCTAAAGCAGCTTGGCTGACCTGGTTCTCTGGCTCTATAGCGGGTCTGCTGACCTACTTCTCTGGCTCTAAAGCGGCTCTGCTGACCTGGTTCTATGGCTCTAAAGCAGCTCTGCTGACCTGGTTCTTAGGCTCTAGAGCAGCTCCGCTGACCTCGTTCTGTGGCTCTACAACGGCTCTGCTGATCTGGTTCTCTGGCTCTACAGCAGCTCTGCTGACCTGGATCTCTGGCTCTAGAGCAGCTCTGCTGACCTGGTTCTCTGGCTCTAAAGCAGCTCTGCTGACCGGGTTCTCTAAGTCTAGAGCAGCTCAGCTGACCTGGTTCTCTCTCGCTCTAAAGCAAATCTGCTGATCTGGTTCTCTGACTCTAAAGCAGCTCTGCTGAATTGCTTCTCTGGCTCTAAAGCAGCTCTGCTGACCTGGTTCTCTCCATCTAAAGCAGCTCTGCTGACCTGGTTATATGGCTATAAAGCAGCTCTGCTGACCTGGTTCTCTGGCTCTAAAGCAGCTCTGCAGACCTGGTTCTCTGACTCTAAAACAGATCTGCTGACCTGGTTCTCTGGCTCTGAAACAGCTCTGCTGACCTGGTTCTATGGCTCTAAAGCAGCTCTGCAGAACTGGTTCTCTGGCTTTGAACCTGCTCTACTGACCTAGTTCTCTGTCTCTGAAGCAGCTCTGCTGACCTGGTTCTTTGGCTCTACAGCGGCTCTGCTGACCTGGTTCTCTGGCTCTAAAGCAGCTCTGCTGACCTGGTTCTCTGGCTCTAAAGCAGCTGTGCTGACCTGGTTCTCCTGCTCTAAAGCAGTTCTGCTGACCTGGTTCTCTACGTCTAGAGCAGCTCAGCTGACCTGGTTCTCTCTCCCTCTAAAGCAGCTTTGCTGACCTGGTATCTCTGGCTCTAAAATAGCTCTGCTGACCTGGTTCTATGGCTCTAAAGCAGCTCTGCTGACCTGGTTCTCTGGCTTTGAAGCAGCTATGCTGACCTGTTTCTCTGGCTCTAAAGCAGCTCTGCTGACCTGGTTCTCTAGCTCTAAAGCAGCTCTGCTGACCTGGTTCTCTGCCTCTACAGCAGCTCTGCTGACCTGGTTCTCTGCCTCTAGAGCAGCTCTGCTGACCTGGATCTTAGGCTCTAGAGCAGCTCTGCTGACCTGGTTTTCTGGCTCTAAAGCGGCTCTGCTGACCTGCTTGTCTGGCTCTATAGCGGCTCTGCTGACCTAGTTCTCTGGCTCTGAAGCGGTTGTGCTAACCTGGTTCTCTGGCTCTAAAGCAGCCCTGTTGACCTGGTTCTTAGGCTCTGGAGCAGCTCTGCTGACCTGGTTCTCTGGCTCTAATGCAGCTCTGCTGACCTGGTTCTGTGGCTGTAAAGCAGCTCTGCTGACCTGGTTCTCTGGCTCTAAAGCAGCTCTGCAGACCTGGTTCTCTGGCTCTAAAACAGCTCTGCTGACCTGGTTCTCTGGCTCTAAAGCAGCTCTGCTGTCCTGGTTCTCTGGCTCTAGAGCAGCTCTGCTGACCTGGTTCTCTACGCCTAGAGCAGCTCAGCTGAACTGGTTCTCTCTCCCTCTAAAGCAGCTCTGCTGACCTGGTTCTCTCTCGCTCTAAAACAAATCTGCTGATCTGGTTCTCTGACTCTAAAGCAGCTCTGCTGAATTGCTTCTCTGGCTCTAAAGCAGCTCTGCTGACCTGGTTCTCTCCATCTAAAGCAGCTCTGCTGACCTGGTTATATGGCTATAAAGCAGCTCTGCTGACCTGGTTCTCTGGCTCTAAAGCAGCTCTGCAGACCTGGTTCTCTGGCTCTAAAACAGCTCTGCTGACCTGGTTCTCTGGCTCTGAAGCAGCTCTGCTGACCTGGTTCTATGGCTCTAAAGCAGCTCTGCTGAACTGGTTCTCTGGCTTTGAACCAGCTCTGCTGACCTGGTTCTCTGTCTCTGAAGCAGCTCTGCTGACCTGGTTCTTTGGCTCTACAGCGGCTCTGCTGACCTGGTTCTCTGGCTCTAAAGCAGCTCTGCTGACCTGGTTCTCTGGCTCTAAAGCAGCTGTGCTGACCTGGTTCTCCTGCTCTAAAGCAGTTCTGCTGACCTGGTTCTCTATGTCTAGAGCAGCTCAGCTGACCTGGTTCTCTCTCCCTCTAAAGCAGCTTAGCTGACCTGGTATCTCTGGCTCTAAAGTAGCTCTGCTGACCTGGTTCTATGGCTCTAAAGCAGCTCTGCTGGCCTGGTTCTCTGGCTTTGAAACAGCTCTGCTGACCTGTTTCTCTGGCTCTAAAGCAGCTCTTCTGACCTGGTTCTGTAGTTCTAAAGCAGCTCTGCTGACCTGGTTCTCTGCCTCTAGAGCAGCTCTGCTGACCTGGATCTTAGGCTCTAGAGCAGCTCTGCTGACCTGGTTTTCTGGCTCTAAAGCGGCTCTGCTGACCTGCTTCTCTGGCTCTATAGCGGCTCTGCTGACCTAGTTCTCTGGCTCTGAAGCGGTTGTGCTGACCTGGTTCTCTGACTCTAAAGCAGCCCTGCTGACCTGGTTCTTAGGCTCTGGAGCAGCTCTGCTGACCTGGTTCTCTGGCTCTAATGCAGCTCTGCTGACCTGGTTCTGTGGCTGTAAAGCAGCTCTGCTGACCTGGTTCTCTGGCTCTAAAGCAGCTCTGCTGACCTGGTTCTCTGGCTCTAAAACAGCTCTGCTGACCTGGTTCTCTGGCTCTGATGCAGCTCTGCTGACCTGGTTCTATGGCTCTAATTCAGCTCTTCTGAACTGGTTCTCTGGCTTTGAACCAGCTCTGCTGACCTGGTTCTCTGTCTCTGAAGCAGCTCTGCTGACCTGGTTCTTTGGCTCTACAGCAGCTCTGCTGACCTGGTTCCCTGGCTCTAAAGCAGCTGTGCTCACCTGGTTCTCTGGCTCTAAAGCAGCTCTGCTGACCTGGTTCTCTACGCCTAGAGCAGCTCAGCTGACCTGGTTCTCTCTCCCTCTAAAGCAGCTCTGCTGACCTGGTATATCTGGCTTTGAAGCATCTCTGCTGACCTGGTTCTCTGGCTCTAAAGCAGCTCTGCTGACCTGGTTCTCTGGCTTTGAAGCAGCTCTGCTGACCTGATTCCCTAGCTCTAAAGCAGCTCTGCTTACCTGGTTCTCTGGCTCTAAAGCAGCTGTGCTGACCTGGTTCTCTGGCTCTAAAGCAGCTCTGCTGACCTCGTTCTCTACGTCTAGAGCAGCTCAGCTGACCTGGTTCTCTCTCCCTCTAAAGCAGCTCTGCTGACCTGGTATCTCTGGCTTTGAAGCAGCTCTGCTGACCTTGTTCTCTGGCTCTAAAGTAGCTCTGCTGACCTGGTTCTTTGGCTCTAAAGCAGATCTGCTGACCTGGTTCTCTGGCTTTGAAGCAGCTCTGCTGACCTGTTTCTCTGGCTCTAAAGCAGCTCTGCTGGCCTGGTTCTCTCCCTCTAAATCAGTTCTGCTGATCTGGTTCTCTGGCTCTACAGCAGCTCTGCTGACCTGGTTCTCTGGCTCTAAAGCAGCTCTGCTGACGTGGTTCTCTGGCTCTAAACCAGCTCTGCTGACCTGGTTCTCTGCTTCTAGAGCAGCTCTGCTGACCTGGTTCTGAGGCTCTAGAGCAGCTCTGCTGACCTCGTTCTGTGGCTCTACAACGGCTCTGCTGATCTGGTTCTCTGGCTCTAAAGCAGCTCTGCTGAATTGCTTCTCTGGCTCTAAAGCAGCTCTGCTGACCTGGTTCTCTCCCTCTAAAGCAGCTCTGCTGACCTGGTTATATGGCTCTAAAGCAGCTCTGCTGACCTGGTTCTCTGGCTCTAAAGCAGCTCTGCAGACCTGGTTCTCTGGCTCTAAAACAGCTCTGCTGACCTGGTTCTCTGGCTCTGAAGCAGCTCTGCTGACCTGGTTCTTTGGCTCTAAAGCAGCTCTGCTGAACTGATTCTCTGGCTTTGAACTAGCTCTGCTGACCTGGCTCTCTGTCTCTGAAGCAGCTCTGCTGACCTCGTTCTTTGGCTCTACAGCGGCTCTGCTGACCTGGTTTTCTGGCTCTAAAGCAGCTCTGCTGACCTGGTTCTCTGGCTCTAAAGCAGCTGTGCTGACCTGGTTCTCTGGCTCTAAAGCAGCTCTGCTGACCTGGTTCTCTACGTCTAGAGCAGCTCAGCTGACCTGGTTCTTTCTCCCTCTAAAGCAACTCTGCTGACCTGGTATCTCTGGCTTTGAAGCAGCTCTGCTGACCTGGTTCTCTGGCTCTAAAGTAGCTCTGCTGACCTTGTTCTTTGGCTCTAAAGCAGCTCTGCTGACCTGGTTCTCAGGCTTTGAAGCAGCTCTGTTGACCTGTTTCTCTGGCTCTAAAGCAGCTCTGCTGGCCTGGTTCTCTCCCTCTAAAGCAGTTCTGCTGATCTGGTTCTCTGGCTCTACAGCAGCTCTGCTGACCTGGTTCTCTGGCTCTAAAGCAGCTCTGCTGATCTGGTTCTCTGGCTCTAAAGCAGCACTGCTGACCTGGCTCTCTGGCTCTGAAGCAGCTCTGCTGACCTGGTTCTCTGTCTCTGAAGCAGCTCTGCTGGCCTGGTTCTTTGGCTCTACAGCAGCTCTGCTGACCTGGTTCTCTGGCTCTAAAGCAGCTGTGCTGACCTGGTTCTCTGGCTCTAAAGCAGCTCTGCTGACCTAGTTCTCTACGCCTAGAGCAGCTCAGCTGACCTGGTTCTCTCTCCCTCTAAAGCAGCTCTGCTGACCTGGTTTATCTGGCTTTGAAGCAGCTCTGCTGACCTGGTTCTCTGGCTCTAAAGCATCTCTGCTGACCTGGTTCTCTGGCTTTGAAGCAGCTCTGCTGACCTGTTTCTCTGGCTCTAAAGCAGCTCTGCTGACCTGGTTCTCTGGCTCTAAAGCAGCTGTGCTGACCTGGTTCTCTTGCTCTAACGCAGCTCTGCTGACCTGGTTCTCTACGTCTAGAGCAGCTCAGCTGACCTGGTTCTCTCTCCCTCTAAAGCAGCTCTGCTGACCTGGTATCTCTGGCTTTGAAGCAGCTCTGCTGACCCTTTTCTCTGGCTCTAAAGTAGCTCTGCTAACCTGGTTCTTTGGCTCTAAAGCAGATCTGCTGACCTGGTTCTCTGGCTTTGAAGCAGCTCTGCTGACCTGTTTCTCTGGCTCTAAAGCAGCTCTGCTGGCCTGGTTCTCTCCCTCTAAATCAGTCCTGCTGATCTGGTTCTCTGGCTCTACAGCAGCTCTGCTGACCTGGTTCTCTGGCTCTAAAGCAGCTCTGCTGACCTGGTTCTCTGGCTCTAAAGCAGCACTGCTGACCTGGTTCTCTGGCTCTAAACCAGCTCTGCTGACCTGGTTCTCTGCCTCTAGAGCAGCCTTGCTGACCTGGTTCTGAGGCTCTAGAGCAGCTCTGCTGACCTCGTTCTGTGGCTCTAACGGCTCTGATGATCTGGTTCTCTGGCTCTAAAGCAGCTCTGCTGAGTTGCTTCTCTGGCTCTAAAGCAGCTCTGCTGACCTGGTTCTCTCCCTCTAAAGCAGCTCTGCTGACCTGGTTATATGGCTCTAAAGCAGCTCTGCTGACCTGGTTCTCTGACTCTAAAGCAGCTCTGCAGACCTGGTTCTCTGGCTCTAAAACAGCTCTGCTGACCTGGTTCTCTGGCTCTAAAGCAGTTCTGCTGACCTGGTTCTATGGCTCTAAAGCAGCTCTGCTGAACTGATTCTCTGGCTTTGAACTAGCTCTGCTGACCTGGTTCTCTGTCTCTGAAGCAGCTCTGCTGACCTGGTTCTCTGGCTCTAAAGCAGCACTGCTGACCTGGTTCTCTGGCTCTAAACCAGCTCTGCTGACCTGGTTCTCTGCCTCTAGAGCAGCCTTGCTGACCTGGTTCTGAGGCTCTAGAGCAGCTCTGCTGACCTCGTTCTGTGGCTCTAACGGCTCTGATGATCTGGTTCTCTGGCTCTAAAGCAGCTCTGCTGAGTTGCATCTCTGGCTCTAAAGCAGCTCTGCTGACCTGGTTCTCTCCCTCTAAAGCAGCTCTGCTGACCTGGTTCTCTGGCTCTAAACCAGCTCTGCTGACCTGGTTCTCTGCCTCTAGAGCAGCCTTGCTGACCTGGTTCTGAGGCTCTAGAGCAGCTCTGCTGACCTCGTTCTGTGGCTCTAACGGCTCTGATGATCTGGTTCTCTGGCTCTAAAGCAGCTCTGCTGAGTTGCATCTCTGGCTCTAAAGCAGCTCTGCTGACCTGGTTCTCTCCCTCTAAAGCAGCTCTGCTGACCTGGTTATATGGCTCTAAAGCAGCTCTGCTGACCTGGTTCTCTGACTCTAAAGCAGCTCTGCAGACCTGGTTCTCTGGCTCTAAAACAGCTCTGCTGACCTGGTTCTCTGGCTCTAAAGCAGTTCTGCTGACCTGGTTCTATGGCTCTAAAGCAGCTCTGCTGAACTGATTCTCTGGCTTTGAACTAGCTCTGCTGACCTGGTTCTCTGTCTCTGAAGCAGCTCTGCTGACCTGGTTCTCTGGCTCTAAAGCAGCTCTGCTGATCTGGTTCTCTGGCTCTAAAGCAGCTGTGCTGACCTGGTTCTCTGGCTCTAAAGCAGCTCTGCTGAACTGGTTCTCTACGTCTAGAGCAGCTCAGCTGACCTGGTTCTCTCTCCCTCTAAAGCAACTCTGCTGACCTGGTATCTCTGGCTTTGAAGCAGCTCTGCTGACCTGGTTCTCTGGCTCTAAAGTAGCTCTGCTGACCTGGTTCTTTGGCTCTAAAGCAGCTCTGCTGACCTGGTTCTCTGGCTTTGAAGCAGCTCTGCTGACCTGTTTCTCTGGCTCTAAAGCAGCTCTGCTGGCCTGGTTCTCTCCCTCTAAAGCAGTTCTGCTGATCTGGTTCTCTGGCTCTACAGCAGCTCTGCTGACCTGGTTCCCTGGCTCTAAAGCAGCTCTGCTGACCTGGTAATCTGGCTCTAAAGCAACATTGCTGACCTGGTTCTCTGGCTCTAAACCAGCTCTTCTGACCTGGTTCTCTGCCTCTAGAGCAGCTCTGCTGACCTGGTTTTCTGCCTCTAGAGCAGCTCTGCTGACCTGGTTCTTAGGCTCTAGAGCAGCTCTGCTGACCTGGTTTTCTGGCTCTATAGCGGCTCTGCTGACCTGCTTCTCTGGCTCTATAGCCGTTCTGCTGACCTAGTTCTCTGGCTCTAAAGTGGTTCTGCTGACCTGGTTCTCTGGCTCTAAAAAAGCTCTGGCTTACCTGGTTCTTAGGCTCTAAAACAGCTCTGCTGACCTGGTCTCTGGCTCTACAACAGCTCTGCTGATCTGGTTCTTGGCTCTACAACGGCTCTGCTGACCTGGTTCTCTGGCTCTAAAGCGGGCTCTGCTGACCTGGTTCTCTGGCTCTAAAGCAGCTCTGCTGACCTGGTTCTGTGGCTCTAAAGCAGCTCTGCTGACCTGGTTCTCTGGCTCTAAAGCAGCTCTGCTGACCTTGTTCTCTGGCTCTACAACAGCTCTGCTGACCTGGTTTTCAGGCTCTACAGCAGCTCTGCTGTCCCGGTTCTCTGGCTCTACAACGGCTCTGCTGACCCGGTTCTCTGACGCTAAAGCAGCTCTGCTGACCTGGTTCTATAACTCTAAAGCAGCTCTGCTGACCTGGTTCTCTGGCTCTACAGCAGCTCTGCTGATCTGGTTCTCTGGCTCTAAAGCAGCTCTGCTGAATTGCATCTCTGGCTCCAAAGCAGCTCTGCTGACCTGGTTCTCTCCCTCTTAAGCAGCTCTGCTGACCTGGTTATATGGCTCTAAAGCAGCTCTGCTGACTGGTTCTCTGGCTCTACAGCAGCATCTTACTGACCTGGTTCTCTGCCTCTACAGCAGCTCTGCTGACCTGGTTCTTAGGCTCTAGAGCTTCTCTGCTGACCTGGTTCTCTAACTCTAAAGCAGCTCTGCTGACCTGGTTCTATGGCTCTAAAGCAGCTCTGCTGACCTGGTTCTATGGCTCTAAAGCAGCTCTGCTGACCTGATTCTTAGGCTCCAGAGCAGCTCTGCTGACCTGGTTCTTAGGCTCTAGAGCAGTTCTGCTGACCTGGTTCTCTGGCTCTAAAGCAGCTCTACTGACCTGGTTCGCTGGCACTAAAGCAGCTCTGCTGACCTGGTTCTCTGATCTCAAGCAGCTCTGCGGACCTGCTTCTATGGCTCTAAAGCAGCTCTGCTGACCTGGTTCTTTGGCTCTAGAGCAGCTCTGCTGACCTGGTTCTCTGGCTCTAAAGCAGCTCTGTTGACCTGGTTCTCTGGCTCTAAAGCAGCTCTGCTGACCTGGTTCTCTGGCTCTAAAGCGGGCTTGGCTGACCTGGTTCTCTGGCTCTATAGCGGGTCTGCTGACCTACTTCTCTGGCTCTAAAGCGGCTCTGCTGACCTGGTTCTATGGCTCTAAAGCAGCTCTGCTAACCTGGTTCTTAGGCTCTAGAGCAGCTCCCCTGACCTCGTTCTGTGGCTCTACAACCGCTCTGCTGATCTGGTTCTCTGGCTCTACAGCGGCTCTGCTGACCTGGATCTCTGGCTCTAGAGCAGCTCTGCTGGCCTGGTTCTCTGGCGCTAAAGCAGCTCTGCTGACCGGGTTCTCTACGTCTAAAGCAGCTCTGCTGACCTGGTTCTCGGGCTCTAAAGCAGCTCTGCTGACCTGGTTCTCTGGCTCTAAAGCAGCTCTGCTGACCTCGTTCTATGGCTCTAAAGCAGCTCTGCTGACCTGGTTCTTAGGCTCTAGAGCAGTTCTGCTGACCTGGTTCTCTGGCTCTAAAGCAGCTCTGCTGACCTGGTTCGCTGGCACTAAAGCAGCTCTGCTGACCTGGTTCTCTGGATCTCAAGCAGCTCTGCGGACCTGCTTCTATGGCTCTAAAGCAGCTCTGCTGACCTGGTTCTCTGCCTCTAGAGCATCTCTGCTGACCTGGTTCTTAGGCTCTAGAGCAGCTCTGCTGACCTGGTTCTCTGGCTCTTAAGCAGCTCTGCTGACCTGGTTCTCTGGCTCTAAAGCAGCTCTGCTGACCTGGTTCTCTGGCTCTAAAGCAGCTTGGCTGACCTGGTTCTCTGGCTGTATAGCGGGTCTGCTGACCTACTTCTCTGGCTCTAAAGCGGCTCTGCTGACCTGGTTCTATGGCTCTAAAGCAGCTCTGCTGACCTGGTTCTTAGGCTCTGGAGCAGCTCCGCTGACCTCGTTCTGTGGCTCTACAACGGCTCTGCTGATCTGGTTCTCTGGCTCAACAGCGGCTCTGCTGACCTGGATCTCTGGCTCTAAAGCAGCTCTGCTGACCGGGTTCTCTACGTCTAGAGCAGCTCAGCTGACCTGGTTCTCTCTCGCTCTAAAGCAAATCTGCTGATCTGGTTCTCTGACTCTAAAGCAGCTCTGCTGAATTGCTTCTCTGGCTCTAAAGCAGCTCTGCTGACCTGGTTCTCTCCATCTAAAGCAGCTCTGCTGACCTGGTTATATGGCTATAAAGCAGCTCTGCTGACCTGGTTCTCTGGCTCTAAAGCAGCTCTGCAGACCTGGTTCTCTGGCTCTAAAACAGCTCTGCTGACCTGGTTCTCTGGCTCTGAAGCAGCTCTGCTGACCTGGTTCTATGGCTCTAAAGCAGCTCTGCTGACCTGCTTTTCTGGCTCTAAAGCGGCTCTGCTGACCTGCTTGTCTGGCTCTATAGCGGCTCTGCTGACCTAGTTCTCTGGCTCTGAAGCGGTTGTGCTAACCTGGTTCTCTGGCTCTAAAGCAGCCCTGCTGACCTGGTTCTTAGGCTCTGGAGCAGCTCTGCTGACCTGGTTCTCCTGCTCTAATGCAGCACTGCTGACCTGGTTCTGTGGCTCTAAAACAGCTCTGCTGACCTGGTTCTCTGGCTCTGAAGCAGCTCTGCTGACCTGGTTCTATGGCTCTAAAGCAGCTCTGCTGAACTGGTTCTCTGGCTTTGAACCAGCTCTGCTGACCTGGTTCTCTGTCTCTGAAGCAGCTCTGCTGACCTGGTTCTCTACGCCTAGAGCAGCTCAGCTGACCTGGTTCTCTCTCCCTCTAAAGCAGCTCTGCTGACCTGGTTCTCTCTCGCTCTAAAACAAATCTGCTGATCTGGTTCTCTGACTCTAAAGCAGCTCTGCTGAATTGCTTCTCTGGCTCTAAAGCAGCTCTGCTGACCTGGTTCTCTCCATCTAAAGCAGCTCTGCTGACCTGGTTATATGGCTATAAAGCAGCTCTGCTGACCTGGTTCTCTGGCTCTAAAGCAGCTCTGCAGACCTGGTTCTCTGGCTCTAAAACAGCTCTGCTGACCTGGTTCTCTGGCTCTGAAGCAGCTCTGCTGACCTGGTTCTATGGCTCTAAAGCAGCTCTGCTGAACTGGTTCTCTGGCTTTGAACCAGCTCTGCTGACCTGGTTCTCTGTCTCTGAAGCAGCTCTGCTGACCTGGTTCTTTGGCTCTACAGCGGCTCTGCTGACCTGGTTCTCTGTCTCTAAAGCAGCTCTGCTGACCTGGTTCTCTGGCTCTAAAGCAGCTGTGCTGACCTGGTTCTCCTGCTCTAAAGCAGTTCTGCTGACCTGGTTCAATACGTCTAGAGCAGCTCAGATGACCTGGTTCTCTCTCCCTCTAAAGCAGCTTTGCTGACCTGGTATCTCTGGCTCTAAAGTAGCTCTGCTGACCTGGTTCTATGGCTCTAAAGCAGCTCTGCTGACCTGGTTCTCTGGCTTTGAAACAGCTCTGCTGACCTGTTTCTCTGGCTCTAAAGCAGCTCTGCTGACCTGGTTCTCTAGCTCTAAAGCAGCTCTGCTGACCTGGTTCTCTGCCTCTACAGCAGCTCTGCTGATCTGGTTCTCTGCCTCTAGAGCAGCTCTGCAGACCTGAATCTTAGGCTCTAGAGCAGCTCTGCTGACCTGGTTTTCTGGCTCTAAAGCGGCTCTGCTGACCTGCTTCTCTGGCTCTATAGCGGCTCTGCTGACCTTGTTCTCTGGCTCTGAAGCGGTTGTGCTGACCTGGTTCTCTGACTCTAAAGCAGCCCTGCTGACCTGGTTCTTAGGCTCTGGAGCAGCTTTGCTGACCTTTTTCTCTGGCTCTAATGCAGCTCTGCTGACCTGGTTCTGTGGCTGTAAAGCAGCTCTGCTGACCTGGTTCTCTTTCTCTAAAGCAGCTCTGCTGACCTGGTTCTCTGGCTCTAAAACAGCTCTGCTGTCCTGGTTCTCTGGCTCTGAAGCAGCTCTGCTGACCTGGTTCTATGGCTCTAATTCAGCTTTGCTGAACTGGTTCTCTGGCTTTGAACCAGCTCTGCTGACCTGGTTCTCTGTCTCTGAAGCAGCTCTGCTGACCTAGTTCTTTGGCTCTACAGCAGCTCTGCTGACCTAGTTCTCTGGCTCTAAAGCAGCTCTGCTGACCTGGTTCTCTGGCTCTAAAGCAGCTTGGCTGACCTGGTTCTCTGGCTCTATAGCGGGTCTGCTGACCTACTTCTCTGGCTCTAAAGCGGCTCTGCTGACCTGGTTCTATGGCTCTAAAGCAGCTCTGCTGACCTGGTTCTTAGGCTCTAGAGCAGCTCCGCTGACCTCGTTCTGTGGCTCTACAACGGCTCTGCTGATCTGGTTCTCTGGCTCTACAGCGGCTCTGCTGACCTGGATCTCTGGCTCTAAAGCAGCTCTGCTGACCGGGTTCTCTACGTCTAGAGCAGCTCAGCTGACCTGGTTCTCTCTCGCTCTAAAACAAATCTACTGATCTGGTTCTCTGACTCTAAAGCAGCTCTGCTGAATTGCTTCTATGGCTCTAAAGCAGCTCTGCTGACCTGGTTCTCTCCATCTAAAGCAGCTCTGCTGACCTGGTTATATGGCTATAAAGCAGCTCAGCTGACCTGGTTCTCTGGCTCTAAAGCAGCTCTGCAGACCTGGTTCTCTGGCTCTAAAACAGCTCTGCTGACCTGGTTCTCTGGCTCTGAAGCAGCTCTGCTGACCTGGTTCTATGGCTCTAAAGCAGCTCTGCTGAACTGGTTCTCTGGCTTTGAACCAGCTCTGCTGACCTGGTTCTCTGTCTCTGAAGCAGCTCTGCTGACCTGGTTCTTTGGCTCTACAGCGGCTCTGCTGACCTGGTTCTCTGGCTCTAAAGCAGCTCTGCTGACCTGGTTCTCTGGCTCTAAACCAGCTCTGCTGACCTGGTTCTCTGCTTCTAGAGCAGCTCTGCTGACCTGGTTCTGAGGCTCTAGAGCAGCTCTGCTGACCTCGTTCTGTGGCTCTACAACGGCTCTGCTGATCTGGTTCTCTGGCTCTAAAGCAGCTCTGCTGAATTGCTTCTCTGGCTCTAAAGCAGCTCTGCTGACCTGGTTCTCTCCCTCTAAAGCAGCTCTGCTGACCTGGTTATATGGCTCTAAAGCAGCTCTGCAGACCTGGTTCTCTGGCTCTAAAACAGCTCTGCTGACCTGGTTCTCTGGCTCTGAAGCAGCTCTGCTGACCTGGTTCTCTTTCTCTAAAGCAGCTCTGCTGACCTGGTTCTCTGGCTCTAAAACAGCTCTGCTGACCTGGTTCTATGGCTCTAATTCAGCTCTGCTGAACTGGTTCTCTGGCTTTGAACCAGCTCTGCTGACCTGGTTCTCTGTCTCTGAAGCAGCTCTGCTGACCTGGTTCTTTGGCTCTACAGCAGCTCTGCTGACCTGGTTCTCTGGCTCTAAACCAGCTGTGCTGACCTGGTTCTCTGGCTCTAAAGCAGCTCTGCTGACCTGGTTCTCTATGCCTAGAGCAGCTCAGCTGATCTGGTTCTCTCTCCCTCTAAAGCAGCTCTGCTGACCTGGTATATCTGGCTTTGAAGCAGATCTGCTGACCTGGTTCTCTGGCTCTAAAGCAGCTCTGCTGACCTGGTTCTCTGGCTTTGAAGCAGCTCTGCTGACCTGTTTCTCTGGCTCTAAAGCAGCTCTGCTTACCTGGTTCTCTGGCTCTAAAGCAGCTGTGCTGACCTGGTTCTCTGGCTCTAAAGCAGCTCTGCTGACCTGGTTCTCTAAGTCTAGAGCAGCTCAGCTGACCTGGTTCTCTCTCCCTCTAAAGCAGCTCTGCTGACCTGGTATCTCTGGCTTTGAAGCAGCTCTGCTGACCCTTTTCTCTGGCTCTAAAGTAGCTCTGCTAACCTGGTTCTTTGGCTCTAAAGCAGATCTGCTGACCTGGTTCTCTGGCTTTGAAGCAGCTCTGCTGACCTGTTTCTCTGGCTCTAAAGCAGCTCTGCTGGCCTGGTTCTCTCCCTCTAAATCAGTCCTGCTGATCTGGTTCTCTGGCTCTACAGCAGCTCTGCTGACCTGGTTCTCTGGCTCTAAAGCAGCTCTGCTGACCTGGTTCTCTGGCTCTAAAGCAGCACTGCTGACCTGGTTCTCTGGCTCTAAACCAGCTCTGCTGACCTGGTTCTCTGCCTCTAGAGCAGCCTTGCTGACCTGGTTCTGAGGCTCTAGAGCAGCTCTGCTGACCTCGTTCTGTGGCTCTAACGGCTCTGATGATCTGGTTCTCTGGCTCTAAAGCAGCTCTGCTGAGTTGCTTCTCTGGCTCTAAAGCAGCTCTGCTGACCTGGTTCTCTCCCTCTAAAGCAGCTCTGCTGACCTGGTTATATGGCTCTAAAGCAGCTCTGCTGACCTGGTTCTCTGACTCTAAAGCAGCTCTGCAGACCTGGTTCTCTGGCTCTAAAACAGCTCTGCTGACCTGGTTCTCTGGCTCTAAAGCAGTTCTGCTGACCTGGTTCTATGGCTCTAAAGCAGCTCTGCTGAACTGATTCTCTGGCTTTGAACTAGCTCTGCTGACCTGGTTCTCTGTCTCTGAAGCAGCTCTGCTGACCTGGTTCTCTGGCTCTAAAGCAGCACTGCTGACCTGGTTCTCTGGCTCTAAACCAGCTCTGCTGACCTGGTTCTCTGCCTCTAGAGCAGCCTTGCTGACCTGGTTCTGAGGCTCTAGAGCAGCTCTGCTGACCTCGTTCTGTGGCTCTAACGGCTCTGATGATCTGGTTCTCTGGCTCTAAAGCAGCTCTGCTGAGTTGCATCTCTGGCTCTAAAGCAGCTCTGCTGACCTGGTTCTCTCCCTCTAAAGCAGCTCTGCTGACCTGGTTCTCTGGCTCTAAACCAGCTCTGCTGACCTGGTTCTCTGCCTCTAGAGCAGCCTTGCTGACCTGGTTCTGAGGCTCTAGAGCAGCTCTGCTGACCTCGTTCTGTGGCTCTAACGGCTCTGATGATCTGGTTCTCTGGCTCTAAAGCAGCTCTGCTGAGTTGCATCTCTGGCTCTAAAGCAGCTCTGCTGACCTGGTTCTCTCCCTCTAAAGCAGCTCTGCTGACCTGGTTATATGGCTCTAAAGCAGCTCTGCTGACCTGGTTCTCTGACTCTAAAGCAGCTCTGCAGACCTGGTTCTCTGGCTCTAAAACAGCTCTGCTGACCTGGTTCTCTGGCTCTAAAGCAGTTCTGCTGACCTGGTTCTATGGCTCTAAAGCAGCTCTGCTGAACTGATTCTCTGGCTTTGAACTAGCTCTGCTGACCTGGTTCTCTGTCTCTGAAGCAGCTCTGCTGACCTGGTTCTCTGGCTCTAAAGCAGCTCTGCTGATCTGGTTCTCTGGCTCTAAAGCAGCTGTGCTGACCTGGTTCTCTGGCTCTAAAGCAGCTCTGCTGAACTGGTTCTCTACGTCTAGAGCAGCTCAGCTGACCTGGTTCTCTCTCCCTCTAAAGCAACTCTGCTGACCTGGTATCTCTGGCTTTGAAGCAGCTCTGCTGACCTGGTTCTCTGGCTCTAAAGTAGCTCTGCTGACCTGGTTCTTTGGCTCTAAAGCAGCTCTGCTGACCTGGTTCTCTGGCTTTGAAGCAGCTCTGCTGACCTGTTTCTCTGGCTCTAAAGCAGCTCTGCTGGCCTGGTTCTCTCCCTCTAAAGCAGTTCTGCTGATCTGGTTCTCTGGCTCTACAGCAGCTCTGCTGACCTGGTTCCCTGGCTCTAAAGCAGCTCTGCTGACCTGGTAATCTGGCTCTAAAGCAACATTGCTGACCTGGTTCTCTGGCTCTAAACCAGCTCTTCTGACCTGGTTCTCTGCCTCTAGAGCAGCTCTGCTGACCTGGTTTTCTGCCTCTAGAGCAGCTCTGCTGACCTGGTTCTTAGGCTCTAGAGCAGCTCTGCTGACCTGGTTTTCTGGCTCTATAGCGGCTCTGCTGACCTGCTTCTCTGGCTCTATAGCCGTTCTGCTGACCTAGTTCTCTGGCTCTAAAGTGGTTCTGCTGACCTGGTTCTCTGGCTCTAAAACAGCTCTGCTGACCTGGTTCTTAGGCTCTAAAACAGCTCTGCTGACCTGGTTCTCTGGCTCTACAACAGCTCTGCTGATCTGGTTCTCTGGCTCTACAACGGCTCTGCTGACCTGGTTCTCTGGCTCTAAAGCGGGCTCTGCTGACCTGGTTCTCTGGCTCTAAAGCAGCTCTGCTGACCTGGTTCTGTGGCTCTAAAGCAGCTCTGCTGACCTGGTTCTCTGGCTCTAAAGCAGCTCTGCTGACCTTGTTCTCTGGCTCTACAACAGCTCTGCTGACCTGGTTTTCAGGCTCTACAGCAGCTCTGCTGTCCCGGTTCTCTGGCTCTACAACGGCTCTGCTGACCCGGTTCTCTGACGCTAAAGCAGCTCTGCTGACCTGGTTCTATAACTCTAAAGCAGCTCTGCTGACCTGGTTCTCTGGCTCTACAGCAGCTCTGCTGATCTGGTTCTCTGGCTCTAAAGCAGCTCTGCTGAATTGCATCTCTGGCTCCAAAGCAGCTCTGCTGACCTGGTTCTCTCCCTCTTAAGCAGCTCTGCTGACCTGGTTATATGGCTCTAAAGCAGCTCTGCTGACCTGGTTCTCTGGCTCTACAGCAGCTCTACTGACCTGGTTCTCTGCCTCTACAGCAGCTCTGCTGACCTGGTTCTTAGGCTCTAGAGCTTCTCTGCTGACCTGGTTCTCTAACTCTAAAGCAGCTCTGCTGACCTGGTTCTATGGCTCTAAAGCAGCTCTGCTGACCTGGTTCTATGGCTCTAAAGCAGCTCTGCTGACCTGATTCTTAGGCTCCAGAGCAGCTCTGCTGACCTGGTTCTTAGGCTCTAGAGCAGTTCTGCTGACCTGGTTCTCTGGCTCTAAAGCAGCTCTACTGACCTGGTTCGCTGGCACTAAAGCAGCTCTGCTGACCTGGTTCTCTTGATCTCAAGCAGCTCTGCGGACCTGCTTCTATGGCTCTAAAGCAGCTCTGCTGACCTGGTTCTTTGGCTCTAGAGCAGCTCTGCTGACCTGGTTCTCTGGCTCTAAAGCAGCTCTGTTGACCTGGTTCTCTGGCTCTAAAGCAGCTCTGCTGACCTGGTTCTCTGGCTCTAAAGCGGCTTGGCTGACCTGGTTCTCTGGCTCTATAGCGGGTCTGCTGACCTACTTCTCTGGCTCTAAAGCGGCTCTGCTGACCTGGTTCTATGGCTCTAAAGCAGCTCTGCTAACCTGGTTCTTAGGCTCTAGAGCAGCTCCCCTGACCTCGTTCTGTGGCTCTACAACCGCTCTGCTGATCTGGTTCTCTGGCTCTACAGCGGCTCTGCTGACCTGGATCTCTGGCTCTAGAGCAGCTCTGCTGGCCTGGTTCTCTGGCGCTAAAGCAGCTCTGCTGACCGGGTTCTCTACGTCTAAAGCAGCTCTGCTGACCTGGTTCTCGGGCTCTAAAGCAGCTCTGCTGACCTGGTTCTCTGGCTCTAAAGCAGCTCTGCTGACCTCGTTCTATGGCTCTAAAGCAGCTCTGCTGACCTGGTTCTTAGGCTCTAGAGCAGTTCTGCTGACCTGGTTCTCTGGCTCTAAAGCAGCTCTGCTGACCTGGTTCGCTGGCACTAAAGCAGCTCTGCTGACCTGGTTCTCTGGATCTCAAGCAGCTCTGCGGACCTGCTTCTATGGCTCTAAAGCAGCTCTGCTGACCTGGTTCTCTGCCTCTAGAGCATCTCTGCTGACCTGGTTCTTAGGCTCTAGAGCAGCTCTGCTGACCTGGTTCTCTGGCTCTTAAGCAGCTCTGCTGACCTGGTTCTCTGGCTCTAAAGCAGCTCTGCTGACCTGGTTCTCTGGCTCTAAAGCAGCTTGGCTGACCTGGTTCTCTGGCTGTATAGCGGGTCTGCTGACCTACTTCTCTGGCTCTAAAGCGGCTCTGCTGACCTGGTTCTATGGCTCTAAAGCAGCTCTGCTGACCTGGTTCTTAGGCTCTGGAGCAGCTCCGCTGACCTCGTTCTGTGGCTCTACAACGGCTCTGCTGATCTGGTTCTCTGGCTCAACAGCGGCTCTGCTGACCTGGATCTCTGGCTCTAAAGCAGCTCTGCTGACCGGGTTCTCTACGTCTAGAGCAGCTCAGCTGACCTGGTTCTCTCTCGCTCTAAAGCAAATCTGCTGATCTGGTTCTCTGACTCTAAAGCAGCTCTGCTGAATTGCTTCTCTGGCTCTAAAGCAGCTCTGCTGACCTGGTTCTCTCCATCTAAAGCAGCTCTGCTGACCTGGTTATATGGCTATAAAGCAGCTCTGCTGACCTGGTTCTCTGGCTCTAAAGCAGCTCTGCAGACCTGGTTCTCTGGCTCTAAAACAGCTCTGCTGACCTGGTTCTCTGGCTCTGAAGCAGCTCTGCTGACCTGGTTCTATGGCTCTAAAGCAGCTCTGCTGACCTGCTTTTCTGGCTCTAAAGCGGCTCTGCTGACCTGCTTGTCTGGCTCTATAGCGGCTCTGCTGACCTAGTTCTCTGGCTCTGAAGCGGTTGTGCTAACCTGGTTCTCTGGCTCTAAAGCAGCCCTGCTGACCTGGTTCTTAGGCTCTGGAGCAGCTCTGCTGACCTGGTTCTCCTGCTCTAATGCAGCACTGCTGACCTGGTTCTGTGGCTCTAAAACAGCTCTGCTGACCTGGTTCTCTGGCTCTGAAGCAGCTCTGCTGACCTGGTTCTATGGCTCTAAAGCAGCTCTGCTGAACTGGTTCTCTGGCTTTGAACCAGCTCTGCTGACCTGGTTCTCTGTCTCTGAAGCAGCTCTGCTGACCTGGTTCTCTACGCCTAGAGCAGCTCAGCTGACCTGGTTCTCTCTCCCTCTAAAGCAGCTCTGCTGACCTGGTTCTCTCTCGCTCTAAAACAAATCTGCTGATCTGGTTCTCTGACTCTAAAGCAGCTCTGCTGAATTGCTTCTCTGGCTCTAAAGCAGCTCTGCTGACCTGGTTCTCTCCATCTAAAGCAGCTCTGCTGACCTGGTTATATGGCTATAAAGCAGCTCTGCTGACCTGGTTCTCTGGCTCTAAAGCAGCTCTGCAGACCTGGTTCTCTGGCTCTAAAACAGCTCTGCTGACCTGGTTCTCTGGCTCTGAAGCAGCTCTGCTGACCTGGTTCTATGGCTCTAAAGCAGCTCTGCTGAACTGGTTCTCTGGCTTTGAACCAGCTCTGCTGACCTGGTTCTCTGTCTCTGAAGCAGCTCTGCTGACCTGGTTCTTTGGCTCTACAGCGGCTCTGCTGACCTGGTTCTCTGTCTCTAAAGCAGCTCTGCTGACCTGGTTCTCTGGCTCTAAAGCAGCTGTGCTGACCTGGTTCTCCTGCTCTAAAGCAGTTCTGCTGACCTGGTTCAATACGTCTAGAGCAGCTCAGATGACCTGGTTCTCTCTCCCTCTAAAGCAGCTTTGCTGACCTGGTATCTCTGGCTCTAAAGTAGCTCTGCTGACCTGGTTCTATGGCTCTAAAGCAGCTCTGCTGACCTGGTTCTCTGGCTTTGAAACAGCTCTGCTGACCTGTTTCTCTGGCTCTAAAGCAGCTCTGCTGACCTGGTTCTCTAGCTCTAAAGCAGCTCTGCTGACCTGGTTCTCTGCCTCTACAGCAGCTCTGCTGATCTGGTTCTCTGCCTCTAGAGCAGCTCTGCAGACCTGAATCTTAGGCTCTAGAGCAGCTCTGCTGACCTGGTTTTCTGGCTCTAAAGCGGCTCTGCTGACCTGCTTCTCTGGCTCTATAGCGGCTCTGCTGACCTTGTTCTCTGGCTCTGAAGCGGTTGTGCTGACCTGGTTCTCTGACTCTAAAGCAGCCCTGCTGACCTGGTTCTTAGGCTCTGGAGCAGCTTTGCTGACCTTTTTCTCTGGCTCTAATGCAGCTCTGCTGACCTGGTTCTGTGGCTGTAAAGCAGCTCTGCTGACCTGGTTCTCTTTCTCTAAAGCAGCTCTGCTGACCTGGTTCTCTGGCTCTAAAACAGCTCTGCTGTCCTGGTTCTCTGGCTCTGAAGCAGCTCTGCTGACCTGGTTCTATGGCTCTAATTCAGCTTTGCTGAACTGGTTCTCTGGCTTTGAACCAGCTCTGCTGACCTGGTTCTCTGTCTCTGAAGCAGCTCTGCTGACCTAGTTCTTTGGCTCTACAGCAGCTCTGCTGACCTAGTTCTCTGGCTCTAAAGCAGCTCTGCTGACCTGGTTCTCTGACTCTAAAGCAGCTTGGCTGACCTGGTTCTCTGGCTCTATAGCGGGTCTGCTGACCTACTTCTCTGGCTCTAAAGCGGCTCTGCTGACCTGGTTCTATGGCTCTAAAGCAGCTCTGCTGACCTGGTTCTTAGGCTCTAGAGCAGCTCCGCTGACCTCGTTCTGTGGCTCTACAACGGCTCTGCTGATCTGGTTCTCTGGCTCTACAGCGGCTCTGCTGACCTGGATCTCTGGCTCTAAAGCAGCTCTGCTGACCGGGTTCTCTACGTCTAGAGCAGCTCAGCTGACCTGGTTCTCTCTCGCTCTAAAACAAATCTACTGATCTGGTTCTCTGACTCTAAAGCAGCTCTGCTGAATTGCTTCTATGGCTCTAAAGCAGCTCTGCTGACCTGGTTCTCTCCATCTAAAGCAGCTCTGCTGACCTGGTTATATGGCTATAAAGCAGCTCAGCTGACCTGGTTCTCTGGCTCTAAAGCAGCTCTGCAGACCTGGTTCTCTGGCTCTAAAACAGCTCTGCTGACCTGGTTCTCTGGCTCTGAAGCAGCTCTGCTGACCTGGTTCTATGGCTCTAAAGCAGCTCTGCTGAACTGGTTCTCTGGCTTTGAACCAGCTCTGCTGACCTGGTTCTCTGTCTCTGAAGCAGCTCTGCTGACCTGGTTCTTTGGCTCTACAGCGGCTCTGCTGACCTGGTTCTCTGGCTCTAAAGCAGCTCTGCTGACCTGGTTCTCTGGCTCTAAACCAGCTCTGCTGACCTGGTTCTCTGCTTCTAGAGCAGCTCTGCTGACCTGGTTCTGAGGCTCTAGAGCAGCTCTGCTGACCTCGTTCTGTGGCTCTACAACGGCTCTGCTGATCTGGTTCTCTGGCTCTAAAGCAGCTCTGCTGAATTGCTTCTCTGGCTCTAAAGCAGCTCTGCTGACCTGGTTCTCTCCCTCTAAAGCAGCTCTGCTGACCTGGTTATATGGCTCTAAAGCAGCTCTGCAGACCTGGTTCTCTGGCTCTAAAACAGCTCTGCTGACCTGGTTCTCTGGCTCTGAAGCAGCTCTGCTGACCTGGTTCTCTTTCTCTAAAGCAGCTCTGCTGACCTGGTTCTCTGGCTCTAAAACAGCTCTGCTGACCTGGTTCTATGGCTCTAATTCAGCTCTGCTGAACTGGTTCTCTGGCTTTGAACCAGCTCTGCTGACCTGGTTCTCTGTCTCTGAAGCAGCTCTGCTGACCTGGTTCTTTGGCTCTACAGCAGCTCTGCTGACCTGGTTCTCTGGCTCTAAACCAGCTGTGCTGACCTGGTTCTCTGGCTCTAAAGCAGCTCTGCTGACCTGGTTCTCTATGCCTAGAGCAGCTCAGCTGATCTGGTTCTCTCTCCCTCTAAAGCAGCTCTGCTGACCTGGTATATCTGGCTTTGAAGCAGATCTGCTGACCTGGTTCTCTGGCTCTAAAGCAGCTCTGCTGACCTGGTTCTCTGGCTTTGAAGCAGCTCTGCTGACCTGTTTCTCTGGCTCTAAAGCAGCTCTGCTTACCTGGTTCTCTGGCTCTAAAGCAGCTGTGCTGACCTGGTTCTCTGGCTCTAAAGCAGCTCTGCTGACCTGGTTCTCTAAGTCTAGAGCAGCTCAGCTGACCTGGTTCTCTCTCCCTCTAAAGCAGCTCTGCTGACCTGGTATCTCTGGCTTTGAAGCAGCTCTGCTGACCTTGTTCTCTGGCTCTAAAGTAGCTCTGCTGACCTGGTTCTTTGGCTCTAAAGCAGATCTGCTGACCTGGTTCTCAGGCTTTGAAGCAGCTCTGCTGACCTGTTTCTCTGGCTCTAAAGCAGCTCTGCTGGCCTGGTTCTCTCCCTCTAAATCAGTTCTGCTGATCTGGTTCTCTGGCTCTACAGCAGCTCTGCTGACCTGGTTTTCTGGCTCTAAAGCAGCTCTGCTGACCTGGTTCTCTGGCTCTAAACCAGCTCTGCAGACCTGGTTCTCTGCTTCTAGAGCAGCTCTGCTGACCTGGTTCTGAGGCTCTAGAGCAGCTCTGCTGACCTCGTTCTGTGGCTCTACAACGGCTCTGCTGATCTGGTTCTCTGGCTCTAAAGCAGCTCTGCTGAATTGCTTCTCTGGCTCTAAAGCAGCTCTGCTGACCTGGTTCTCTCCCTCTAAAGCAGCTCTGCTGACCTGGTTATATGGCTCTAAAGCAGCTCTGCAGACCTGGTTCTCTGGCTCTAAAACAGCTCTGCTGACCTGGTTCTCTGGCTCTGAAGCAGCTCTGCTGACCTGGTTCTATGGCTCTAAAGCAGCTCTGCTGAACTGATTCTCTGGCTTTGAACTAGCTCTGCTGACCTGGTTCTCTGTCTCTGAAGCAGCTCTGCTGACCTGGTTCTTTGGCTCTACAGCGGCTCTGCTGACCTGGTTCTGTGGCTCTAACGGCTCTGATGATCTGGTTCTCTGGCTCTAAAGCAGCTCTGCTGAATTGCTTCTCTGTCTCTGAAGCAGCTCTGCTGACCTGGTTCTTTGGCTCTACAGCAGCTCTGCTGACCTGGTTCTCTGGCTCTAAAGCAGCTGTGCTGACCTGGTTCTCTGGCTCTAAAGCAGCTCTTCTGACCTAGTTCTCTACGCCTAGAGCAGCTCAGCTGACCTGGTTCTCTCTCCCTCTAAAGCAGCTCTGCTGACCTGGTATCTCTGGCTTTGAAGCAGCTCTGCTGACCTTGTTCTCTGGCTCTAAAGTAGCTCTGCTGACCTGGTTCTTTGGCTCTAAAGCAGATCTGCTGACCTGGTTCTCTGGCTTTGAAGCAGCTCTGCTGACCTGTTTCTCTGGCTCTAAAGCAGCTCTGCTGGCCTGGTTCTCTCCCTCTAAATCAGTCCTGCTGATCTGGTTCTCTGGCTCTACAGCAGCTCTGCTGACCTGGTTCACTGGCTCTAAAGCAGCTCTGCTGACCTGGTTCTCTGGCTCTAAAGCAGCATTGCTGACCTGGTTCTCTGGCTCTAAACCAGCTCTGCTGACCTGGTTCTCTGCCTCTAGAGCAGCTCGGCTGACCTGGTTCTGAGGCTCTAGAGCAGCTCTGCTGACCTCGTTCTGTGGCTCTAACGGCTCTGATGATCTGGTTCTCTGGCTCTAAAGCAGCTCTGCTGAATTGCTTCTCTGGCTCTAAAGCAGCTCTGCTGACCTGGTTCTCTCCCTCTAAAGCAGCTCTGCTGAGCTGGTTATATGGCTCTAAAGCAGCTCTGCTGACCTGGTTCTCTGACTCTAAAGCAGCTCTGCAGACCTGGTTCTCTGGCTCTAAAACAGCTCTGCTGACCTGGTTCTCTGGCTCTGAAGCAGCTCTGCTGACCTGGTTCTATGGCTCTAAAGCAGCTCTGCTGAACTGATTCTCTGGCTTTGAACTAGCTCTGCTGACCTGGTTCTCTGTCTCTGAAGCAGCTCTGCTGACCTGGTTCTTTGGCTCTACAGCGGCTCTGCTGACCTGGTTCTCTGGCTCTAAAGCAGCTCTGCTGATCTGGTTCTCTGGCTCTAAAGCAGCTGTGCTGACCTGGTTCTCTGGCTCTAAAGCAGCTCTGCTGACCTGGTTCTCTACGTCTAGAGCAGCTCAGCTGACCTGGTTCTCTCTCCCTCTAAAGCAACTCTGCTGACCTGGTATCTCTGGCTTTGAAGCAGCTCTGCTGACCTGGTTCTCTGGCTCTAAAGTAGCTCTGCTGATCTGGTTCTTTGGCTCTAAAGCAGCTCTGCTGACCTGGTTCTCTGGCTTTGAAGCAGCTCTGCTGACCTGTTTCTCTGGCTCTAAAGCAGCTCTGCTGGCCTGGTTCTCTCCCTCTAAAGCAGTTCTGCTGATCTGGTTCTCTGGCTCTACAGCAGCTCTGCTGACCTGGTTCTCTGGCTCTAAAGCAGCTCTGCTGACCTGGTTCTCTGGCTCTAAATCAGCACTGCTGACCTGGTTCTCTGGCTCTAAACCAGCTCTTCTGACCTGGTTCTCTGCCTCTAGAGCAGCTCTGCTGACCTGGTTTTCTGCCACTAGAGCAGCTCTGCTGACCTGGTTCTTAGGCTCTAGAGCAGCTCTGCTGACCTGGTTTTCTGGCTCTATAGCGGCTCTGCTGACCTGCTTCTCTGGCTCTATAGCCGTTCTGCTGACCTAGTTCTCTGGCTCTAAAGTGGTTCTGCTGACCTGGTTCTCTGGCTCTAAAGCAGCTCTGCAGACCTGGTTCTCTGGCTCTAAAACAGCTCTGCTGACCTGGTTCTCTGGCTCTAAAGCAGCTGTGCTGTCCTGGTTCTCTGGCTCTAAAGCAGCTCTGCTGACCTGGTTCTCTACGCCTAGAGCAGCTCAGCTGACCTGGTTCTCTCTCCCTCTAAAGCAGCTCTGCTGACCTGGTTCTCTCTCGCTCTAAAACAAATCTGCTGATCTGGTTCTCTGACTCTAAAGCAGCTCTGCTGAATTGCTTCTCTGGCTCTAAAGCAGCTCTGCTGACCTGGTTCTCTGGCTCTAAAGCAGCTCTGCTGACCGGGTTCTCTACGTCTAAAGCAGCTCTGCTGACCTGGTTCTCTGGCTCTAAAGCAGCTCTGCTGACGTGGTTCTCTGGCTCTAAAGCAGCTCTGCTGACCTCATTCTATGGCTCTAAAGCAGCTCTGCTGACCTGGTTCTTAGGCTCTAGAGCAGTTCTGCTGACCTGGTTCTCTGGCTCTAAAGCAGCTCTGCTGACCTGGTTCGCTGGCACTAAAGCAGCTCTGCTGACCTGGTTCTCTGGATCTCAAGCAGCTCTGCGGACCTGCTTCTATGGCTCTAAAGCAGCTCTGCTGACCTGGTTCTCTGCCTCTAGAGCATCTCTGCTGACCTGGTTCTTAGGCTCTAGAGCAGCTCTGCTGACCTGGTTCTCTGGCTCTAAAGCAGCTCTGCTGACCTGGTTCTCTGGCTCTAAAGCAGCTTGGCTGACCTGGTTCTCTGGCTCTATAGCGGGTCTGCTGACCTACTTCTCTGGCTCAAAAGCGGCTCTGCTGACCTGGTTCTATGGCTCTAAAGCAGCTCTGTTGACCTGGTTCTCTGGCTTTGAAGCAGCTTTGCTGACCTGGTTCTATGGCTCTAAAGCAGCTCTGCTGACCTGGTTCTCTGGCTCTAAAGCAGCTCTGCTAACCTGGTTCTCTACATCTAGAGCAGCTCTGCTGACCTGGTTCTTAGGCTCTAAAGCAGCTCTGCAGACCTGGTTCTCTGGCTCTAAAACAGCTCTGCTGACCTGGTTCTCTGGCTCTGAAGCAGCTCTGCTGACCTGGTTCTATGGCTCTAAAGCAGCTCTGCTGAACTGATTCTCTGGCTTTGAACTAGCTCTGCTGACCTGGTTCTCTGTCTCTGAAGCAGCTCTGCTGACCTGGTTCTTTGGCTCTACAGCGGCTCTGCTGACCTGGTTCTGTGGCTCTAACGGCTCTGATGATCTGGTTCTCTGGCTCTAAAGCAGCTCTGCTGAATTGCTTCTCTGTCTCTGAAGCAGCTCTGCTGACCTGGTTCTTTGGCTCTACAGCAGCTCTGCTGACCTGGTTCTCTGGCTCTAAAGCAGCTGTGCTGACCTGGTTCTCTGGCTCTAAAGCAGCTCTTCTGACCTAGTTCTCTACGCCTAGAGCAGCTCAGCTGACCTGGTTCTCTCTCCCTCTAAAGCAGCTCTGCTGACCTGGTATCTCTGGCTTTGAAGCAGCTCTGCTGACCTTGTTCTCTGGCTCTAAAGTAGCTCTGCTGACCTGGTTCTTGGGCTCTAAAGCAGATCTGCTGACCTGGTTCTCTGGCTTTGAAGCAGCTCTGCTGACCTGTTTCTCTGGCTCTAAAGCAGCTCTGCTGGCCTGGTTCTCTCCCTCTAAATCAGTCCTGCTGATCTGGTTCTCTGGCTCTACAGCAGCTCTGCTGACCTGGTTCTCTGGCTCTAAAGCAGCTCTGCTGACGTGGTTCTCTGGCTCTAAAGCAGCTCTGCTGACGTGGTTCTCTGGCTCTAAAGCAGCTCTGCTGACCTCGTTCTATGGCTCTAAAGCAGCTCTGCTGACCTGGTTCTTAGGCTCTAGAGCAGTTCTGCTGACCTGGTTCTCTGGCTCTAAAGCAGCTCTGCTGACCTGGTTCACTGGCACTAAAGCAGCTCTGCTGACCTGGTTCTCTGGATCTCAAGCAGCTCTGCGGACCTGCTTCTATGGCTCTAAAGCAGCTCTGCTGACCTGGTTCTCTGCCTCTAGAGCATCTCTGCTGACCTGGTTCTTAGGCTCTAGAGCAGCTCTGCTGACCTGGTTCTCTGGCTCTAAAGCAGCTCTGCTGACCTGGTTCTCTGGCTCTAAAGCAGCTTGGCTGACCTGGTTCTCTGGCTCTATAGCGGGTCTGCTGACCTACTTCTCTGGCTCAAAAGCGGCTCTGCTGACCTGGTTCTATGGCTCTAAAGCAGCTCTGCTGACCTGGTTCTTAGGCTCTAGAGCAGCTCCGCTGACCTCGTTCTGTGGCTCTACAACGGCTCTGCTGATCTGGTTCTCTGGCTCAACAGCGGCTCTGCTGACCTGAATCTCTGGCTCTAGAGCAGCTCTGCTGACCTGGTTCTCTGGCTCTAAAGCAGCTCTGCTGACCGGGTTCTCTACGTCTAGAGCAGCTCAGCTGACGTGGTTCTCTCCCGCTCTAAAGCAAATCTGCTGATCTGGTTCTCTGACTCTAAAGCAGCTCTGCTGATTTGCTTCTCTGGCTCTAAAGCAGCTCTGCTGACCTGGTTCTCTCCATCTAAAGCAGCTCTGCTGACCTGGTTTTATGGCTATAAAGCAGCTCTGCTGACCTGGTTCTCTGGCTCTAAAGCAGCTCTGCAGACCTGGTTCTCTGGCTCTAAAACAGCTCTGCTGACCTGGTTCTCTGGCTCTGAAGCAGCTCTGCTGACCTGGTTCTATGGCTCTAAAGCAGCTCTGCTGAACTGGTTCTCTGGCTTTGAATCAGCTCTGCTGACCTGGTTCTCTGTCTCTGAAGCAGCTCTGCTGACCTGGTTCTTTGGCTCTACAGCGGCACTGCTGACCTGGTTCTCTGGCTCTAAAGCAGCTCTGCTGACCTGGTTCTCTATGCCTAGAGCAGCTCAGCTGATCTGGTTCTCTCTCCCTCTAAAGCAGCTCTGCTGACCTGGTTCTCTGGCTCTAAAGCAGTTCTGCTGAACTGGTTCTCTACGTCTAGAGCAGCTCAGCTGACCTGCTTCTCTCTCCCTCTAAAGCAGCTTTGCTGACCTGGTATCTCTGGCTCTAAAGTAGCTCTGCTGACCTGGTTCTATGGCTCTAAAGCAGCTCTGCTGACCTGGTTCTCTGGCTCTGAAGCAGCTCTGCTGACCTGTTTCTCTGGCTCTAAAGCAGCTCTGCTGACCTGGTTCTCTAGCTCTAAAGCAGCTCTGCTGACCTGGTTCTCTGCCTCTACAGCAGCTCTGCTGACCTGGTTCTCTGCCTCTAGAGCAGCTCTGCTGACCTGGATCTTAGGCTCTAGAGCAGCTCTGCTGACCTGGTTTTCTGGCTTTAAAGCGGCTCTGCTGACCTGCTTGTCTGGCTCTATAGCGGCTATGCTGACCTAGTTCTCTGGCTCTGAAGCGGTTGTGCTGACCTGGTTCTCTGGCTCTAAAGCAGCCCTGCTCACCTGGTTCTTAGGCTCTGGAGCAGCTCTGCTGACCTGGTTCTCTGGCTCTAATGCAGCACTGCTGACCTGGTTCTGTGGCTGTAAAGCAGCTCTGCTGACCTGGTTCTCTGGCTCTAAAGCAGCTCTGCAGACCTGGTTCTCTGGCACTAAAACAGCCCTGGTGACCTGGTTCTCTGGCTCTAAAGCAGCTGTGCTGACCTGGTTCTCTGGCTCTAAAGCAGCTCTGCTGACCTGGTTCTCTACGCCTAGCGCAGCCCAGCTGACCTGGTTCTCTCTCCCTCTAAAGCAGCTCTGCTGACCTGGTATCTCTGGCTTTGAAGCAGCTCTGCTGACCTGGTTCTCTGGCTCTAAAGCAGCTCTGCTGACCTGGTTCTCTGGCTTTGAAGCAGCTCTGCTGACCTGTTTCTCTGGCTCTAAATTAGCTCTGCTGACCTGTTTCTCTGGCTCTAAAGCGGCTCTGCTGACCTGGTTCTCTGGCTCTAAAGCAGCTCTGCTGACCTGGTTCTCTGGCTCTAAAGCAGCTCTGCTGACCTGGTTCTCTACGTCTAGAGCAGCTCAGCTGACCTGGTTCTCTCTCCCTCTAAAGCAGCTCTGCTGACCTGGTATCTCTGGCTTTGAAACAGCTCTGCTGACCTGGTTCTCTGGCTCTAAAGTAGCTCTGCTGACCTGGTTCTTTGGCTCTTAAGCAGATCTGCTGACCTGGTTCTCTAGCTTTGAAGCAGCTCTGCTGACCTGTTTCTCTCGCTCTAAAGCAGCTCTGCTGGCCTGGTTCTCTCCCTCAGTTCTGCTGATCTGGTTCTCTGGCTCTACAGCAGCTCTGCTGACCTGGTTCTCTGGCTCTAAAGCAGCTCTGCTGACCTGGTTCTCTGGCTCTAAAGCAGCACTGCTGACCTGGTTCTCTGGCTCTAAACCAGTTCTGCTGACCTGGTTCTCTGCCTCTAGAGCAGCTCTGCTGACCTGGACCTTAGGGTCTAGAGCAGCTCTGCTGACCTGGTTTTCTGGCTCTATAGCGGCTCTGCTGACCTGCTTCTCTGGCTCTATAGTGGCTCTGCTGACCTAGTTCTCTGGCTCTAAAGCGGTTCTGCTGACCTGGTTCTCTGGCTCTAAAGCAGCTCTGCTGACCTGGTTCTTAGGCTCTGGAGCAGCTCTGCTGACCTGGTTCTCTGGCTCTACAACAGCTCTGCTGACCTGGTTCTCTGGCTCTACAACGGCTCTGCTGACCTCGTTCTCTGGCTCTAAAGCAGCTCTGCTGACCTGGTTCTCTGGCTTTGAAGCAGCTCTGCTGACCTGTTTCTCTGGCTCTAAAGCAGCTCTGCTTACCTGGTTCTCTGGCTCTAAAGCAGCTGTGCTGACCTGGTTCTCTGGCTCTAAAGCAGCTCTGCTGACCTGGTTCTCTATGTCTAGAGCAGCTCAGCTGACCTGGTTCTCTCTCCCTCTAAAGCAGCTCTGCTGACCTGGTATCTCTGGCTTTGAAGCCGCTCTGCTGACCTTGTTCTTTGGCTCTAAAGTAGCTCTGCTGACCTGGTTCTTTGGCACTAAAGCAGATCTGCTGACCTGGTTCTCTGGCTTTGAAGCAGCTCTGCTGACCTGTTTCTCTGGCTCTAAAGCAGCTCTGCTGGCCTGGTTCTCTCCCTCTAAATCAGTTCTGCTGATCTGGTTCTCTGGCTCTACAGCAGCTCTGCTGACCTGGTTCTCTGGCTCTAAAGCAGCTCTGCTGACCTGGTTCTCTGGCTCTAAACCAGCTCTGCTGACCTGGTTCTCTGCTTCTAGAGCAGCTCTGCTGACCTGGTTCTGAGGCTCTAGAGCAGCTCTGCTGACCTCGTTCTGTGGCTCTACAACGGCTCTGCTGATCTGGTTCTCTGGCTCTAAAGCAGCTCTGCTGAATTGCTTCTCTGGCTCTAAAGCAGCTCTGCTGACCTGGTTCTCTCCCTCTAAAGTAGCTCTGCTGACCTGGTTATATGGCTCTAAAGCAGCTCTGCTGACCTGGTTCTCTGGCTCTAAAGCAGCTCTGCAGACCAGGTTCTCTGGCTCTGAAGCAGCTCTGCTGACCTGGTTCTATGGCTCTAAAGCAGCTCTGCTGAACTGATTCTCTGGCTTTGAACTAGCTCTGCTGACCTGGTTCTCTGTCTCTGAAGCAGCTCTGCTGACCTGGTTCTTTGGCTCTACAGCGGCTCTGCTGACCTGGTTCTGTGGCTCTAACGGCTCTGATGATCTGGTTCTCTGGCTCTAAAGCAGCTCTGCTGAATTGCTTCTCTGTCTCTGAAGCAGCTCTGCTGACCTGGTTCTTTGGCTCTACAGCAGCTCTGCTGACCTGGTTCTCTGGCTCTAAAGCAGCTGTGCTGACCTGGTTCTCTGGCTCTAAAGCAGCTCTTCTGACCTAGTTCTCTACGCCTAGAGCAGCTCAGCTGACCTGGTTGTCTCTCCCTCTAAAGCAGCTCTGCTGACCTGGTATCTCTGGCTTTGAAGCAGCTCTGCTGACCTTGTTCTCTGGCTCTAAAGTAGCTCTGCTGACCTGGTTCTTTGGCTCTAAAGCAGATCTGCTGACCTGGTTCTCTGGCTTTGAAGCAGCTCTGCTGGCCTGTTTCTCTGGCTCTAAAGCAGCTCTGCTGGCCTGGTTCTCTCCCTCTAAATCAGTCCTGCTGATCTGGTTCTCTGGCTCTACAGCAGCTCTGCTGACCTGGTTCACTGGCTCCAAAGCAGCTCTGCTGACCTGGTTCTCTGGCTCTAAAGCATGATTGCTGACCTGGTTCTCTGGCTCTAAACCAGCTCTGCTGACCTGGTTCTCTGCCTCTAGAGCAGCTCTGCTGACCTGGTTCTGAGGCTCTAGAGCAGCTCTGCTGACCTCGTTCTGTGGCTCTAACGGCTCTGATGATCTGGTTCTCTGGCTCTAAAGCAGCTCTGCTGAATTGCTTCTCTGGCTCTAAAGCAGCTCTGCTGACCTGGTTCTCTCCCTCTAAAGCAGCTCTGCTGAGCTGGTTATATGGCTCTAAAGCAGCTCTGCTGACCTGGTTCTCTGACTCTAAAGCAGCTCTGCAGACCTGGTTCTCTGGCTCTAAAACAGCTCTGCTGACCTGGTTCTCTGGCTCTGAAGCAGCTCTGCTGACCTGGTTCTATGGCTCTAAAGCAGCTCTGCTGAACTGATTCTCTGGCTTTGAACTAGCTCTGCTGACCTGGTTCTCTGTCTCTGAAGCAGCTCTGCTGACCTGGTTCTTTGGCTCTACAGCGGCTCTGCTGACCTGGTTCTCTGGCTCTAAAGCAGCTCTGCTGATCTGGTTCTCTGGCTCTAAAGCAGCTGTGCTGACCTGGTTCTCTGGCTCTAAAGCAGCTCTGCTGACCTGGTTCTCTACGTCTAGAGCAGCTCAGCCGACCTGGTTCTTTCTCCCTCTAAAGCAACTCTGCTGACCTGGTATCTCTGGCTTTGAAGCAGCTCTGCTGACCTGGTTCTCTGGCTCTAAAGTAGCTCTGCTGATCTGGTGCTTTGGCTCTAAAGCAGCTCTGCTGACCTGGTTCTCTGGCTTTGAAGCAGCTCTGCTGACCTGTTTCTCTGGCTCTAAAGCAGCTCTGCTGGCCTGGTTCTCTCCCTCTAAAGCAGTTCTGCTGATCTGGTTCTCTGGCTCTACAGCAGCTCTGCTGACCTGGTTCTCTGGCTCTAAAGCAGCTCTGCTGACCTGGTTCTCTGGCTCTAAATCAGCACTGCTGACCTGGTTCTCTGGCTCTAAACCAGCTCTTCTGACCTGGTTCTCTGCCTCTAGAGCAGCTCTGCTGACCTGGTTTTCTGCCTCTAGAGCAGCTCTGCTGACCTGGTTCTTAGGCTCTAGAGCAGCTCTGCTGACCTGGTTTTCTGTCTCTATAGCGGCTCTGCTGACCTGCTTCTCTGGCTCTATAGCCGTTCTGCTGACCTAGTTCTCTGGCTCTAAAGTGGTTCTGCTGACCTGGTTCTCTGGCTCTAAAGCAGCTCTGCAGACCTGGTTCTCTGGCTCTAAAACAGCTCTGCTGACCTGGTTCTCTGGCTCTAAAGCAGCTGTGCTGTCCTGGTTCTCTGGCTCTAAAGCAGCTCTGCTGACCTGGTTCTCTACGCCTAGAGCAGCTCAGCTGACCTGGTTCTCTCTCCCGCTAAAGCAGCTCTGCTGACCTGGTATCTCTGGCTTTGAAGCAGCTCTGCTGACCTTGTTCTCTGGCTCTAAAGTAGCTCTGCTGACCTGGTTCTTTGGCTCTAAAGCAGATCTGCTGACCTGGTTCTCTGGCTTTGAAGCAGCTCTGCTGACCTGTTTCTCTGGCTCTAAAGCAGCTCTGCTGGCCTGGTACTCTCCCTCTAAATCAGTCCTGCTGATCTGGTTCTCTGGCTCTACAGCAGCTCTGCTGACCTGGTTCACTGGCTCTAAAGCAGCTCTGCTGACCTGGTTCTCTGGCTCTAAAGCAGCATTGCTGACCTGGTTCTCTGGCTCTAAACCAGCTCTGCTGACCTGGTTCTCTGCCTCTAGAGCAGCTCTGCTGACCTGGTTCTGAGGCTCTAGAGCAGCTCTGCTGACCTCGTTCTGTGGCTCTAACGGCTCTGATGATCTGGTTCTCTGGCTCTAAAGCAGCTCTGCTGAATTGCTTCTCTGGCTCTAAAGCAGCTCTGCTGACCTGGTTCTCTCCCTCTAAAGCAGCTCTGCTGAGCTGGTTATATGGCTCTAAAGCAGCTCTGCTGACCTGGTTCTCTGACTCTAAAGCAGCTCTGCAGACCTGGTTCTCTGGCTCTAAAACAGCTCTGCTGACCTGGTTCTCTGGCTCTGAAGCAGCTCTGCTGACCTGGTTCTATGGCTCTAAAGCAGCTCTGCTGAACTGATTCTCTGGCTTTGAACTAGCTCTGCTGACCTGGTTCTCTGTCTCTGAAGCAGCTCTGCTGACCTGGTTCTTTGGCTCTACAGCGGCTCTGCTGACCTGGTTCTCTGGCTCTAAAGCAGCTCTGCTGATCTGGTTCTCTGGCTCTAAAGCAGCTGTGCTGACCTGGTTCTCTGGCTCTAAAGCAGCTCTGCTGACCTGGTTCTCTACGTCTAGAGCAGCTCAGCCGACCTGGTTCTTTCTCCCTCTAAAGCAACTCTGCTGACCTGGTATCTCTGGCTTTGAAGCAGCTCTGCTGACCTGGTTCTCTGGCTCTAAAGTAGCTCTGCTGATCTGGTTCTTTGGCTCTAAAGCAGCTCTGCTGACCTGGTTCTCTGGCTTTGAAGCAGCTCTGCTGACCTGTTTCTCTGGCTCTAAAGCAGCTCTGCTGGCCTGGTTCTCTCCCTCTAAAGCAGTTCTGCTGATCCGGTTCTCTGGCTCTACAGCAGCTCTGCTGACCTGGTTCTCTGGCTCTAAAGCAGCTCTGCTGACCTGGTTCTCTGGCTCTAAATCAGCACTGCTGACCTGGTTCTCTGGCTCTAAACCAGCTCTTCTGACCTGGTTCTCTGCCTCTAGAGCAGCTCTGCTGACCTGGTTTTCTGCCTCTAGAGCAGCTCTGCTGACCTGGTTCTTAGGCTCTAGAGCAGCTCTGCTGACCTGGTTTTCTGGCTCTATAGCGGCTCTGCTGACCTGCTTCTCTGGCTCTATAGCCGTTCTGCTGACCTAGTTCTCTGGCTCTAAAGTGGTTCTGCTGACCTGGTTCTCTGGCTCTAAAGCAGCTCTGCAGACCTGGTTCTCTGGCTCTAAAACAGCTCTGCTGACCTGGTTCTCTGGCTCTAAAGCAGCTGTGCTGTCCTGGTTCTCTGGCTCTAAAGCAGCTCTGCTGACCTGGTTCTCTACGCCTAGAGCAGCTCAGCTGACCTGGTTCTCTCTCCCTCTAAAGCAGCTCTGCTGACCTGGTTCTCTCTCGCTCTAAAACAAATCTGCTGATCTGGTTCTCTGACTCTAAAGCAGCTCTGCTGAATTGCTTCTCTGGCTCTAAAGCAGCTCTGCTGACCTGGTTCTCTGGCTCTAAAGCAGCTCTGCTGACCGGGTTCTCTACGTCTAAAGCAGCTCTGCTGACCTGGTTCTCTGGCTCTAAAGCAGCTCTGCTGACGTGGTTCTCTGGCTCTAAAGCAGCTCTGCTGACCTCGTTCTATGGCTCTAAAGCAGCTCTGCTGACCTGGTTCTTAGGCTCTAGAGCAGTTCTGCTGACCTGGTTCTCTGGCTCTAAAGCAGCTCTGCTGACCTGGTTCGCTGGCACTAAAGCAGCTCTGCTGACCTGGTTCTCTGGATCTCAAGCAGCTCTGCGGACCTGCTTCTATGGCTCTAAAGCAGCTCTGCTGACCTAGTTCTCTGCCTCTAGAGCATCTCTGCTGACCTGGTTCTTCGGCTCTAGAGCAGCTCTGCTGACCTGGTTCTCTGGCTCTAAAGCAGCTCTGCTGACCTGGTTCTCTGGCTCTAAAGCAGCTTGGCTGACCTGGTTCTCTGGCTCTATAGCGGGTCTGCTGACCTACTTCTCTGGCTCAAAAGCGGCTCTGCTGACCTGGTTCTTAGGCTCTAGAGCAGCTCCGCTGACCTCGTTCTGTGGCTCTACAACGGCTCTGCTGATCTGGTTCTCTGGCTCAACAGCGGCTCTGCTGACCTGAATCTCTGGCTCTAGAGCAGCTCTGCTGACCTGGTTCTCTGGCTCTAAAGCAGCTCTGCTGACCGGGTTCTCTACGTCTAGAGCAGCTCAGCTGACGTGGTTCTCTCCCGCTCTAAAGCAAATCTGCTGATCTGGTTCTCTGACTCTAAAGCAGCTCTGCTGAATTGCTTCTCTGGCTCTAAAGCAGCTCTGCTGACCTGGTTCTCTCCATCTAAAGCAGCTCTGCTGACCTGGTTATATGGCTATAAAGCAGCTCTGCTGACCTGGTTCTCTGGCTCTAAAGCAGCTCTGCAGACCTGGTTCTCTGGCTCTAAAACAGCTCTGCTGACCTGGTTCTCTGGCTCTGAAGCAGCTCTGCTGACCTGGTTCTATGGCTCTAAAGCAGCTCTGCTGAACTGGTTCTCTGGCTTTGAATCAGCTCTGCTGACCTGGTTCTCTGTCTCTGAAGCAGCTCTGCTGACCTGGTTCTTTGGCTCTACAGCGGCTCTGCTGACCTGGTTCTCTGGCTCTAAAGCAGCTCTGCTGACCTGGTTCTCTATGCCTAGAGCAGCTCAGCTGATCTGGTTCTCTCTCCCTCTAAAGCAGCTCTGCTGACCTGGTTCTCTGGCTCTAAAGCAGTTCTGCTGAACTGGTTCTCTACGTCTAGAGCAGCTCAGCTGACCTGCTTCTCTCTCCCTCTAAAGCAGCTTTGCTGACCTGGTATCTCTGGCTCTAAAGTAGCTCTGCTGACCTGGTTCTATGGCTCTAAAGCAGCTCTGCTGACCTGGTTCTCTGGCTTTGAAGCAGCTCTGCTGACCTGTTTCTCTGGCTCTAAAGCAGCTCTGCTGACCTGGTTCTCTAGCTCTAAAGCAGCTCTGCTGACCTGGTTCTCTGCCTCTACAGCAGCTCTGCTGACCTGGTTCTCTGCCTCTAGAGCAGCTCTGCTGACCTGGATCTTAGGCTCTAGAGCAACTCTGCTGACATGGTTTTCTGGCTTTAAAGCGACTCTGCTGACCTGCTTGTCTGGCTCTATAGCGGCTCTGCTGACCTAGTTCTCTGGCTCTGAAGCGGTTGTGCTGACCTGGTTCTCTGGCTCTAAAGCAGCTCTGCTGACCTGGTTCTCTGGCTCTAAAGCAGCTCTGCAGACCTGGTTCTCTGGCACTAAAACAGCCCTGGTGACCTGGTTCTCTGGCTCTAAAGCAGCTGTGCTGACCTGGTTCTCTGGCTCTAAAGCAGCTCTGCTGACCTGGTTCTCTACGCCTAGCGCAGCTCAGCTGACCTGGTTCTCTCTCCCTCTAAAGCAGCTCTGCTGACCTGGTATCTCTGGCTTTGAAGCAGCTCTGCTGACCTGGTTCTCTGGCTCTAAAGCAGCTCTGCTGACCTGGTTCTCTGGCTTTGAAGCAGCTCTGCTGACCTGGTTCTCTTTCTCTAAAGCAGCTCTGCTGACCTGGTTCTCTGGCTCTAAAACAGCTCTGCTGACCTGGTTCTCTGGCTCTGAAGCAGCTCTGCTGACCTGGTTCTATGGCTCTAATTCAGCTCTGCTGAACTGGTTCTCTGGCTTTGAACCAGCTCTGCTGACCTGGTTCTCTGTCTCTGAAGCAGCTCTGCTGACCTGGTTCTTTGGCTCTACAGCAGCTCTGCTGACCTGGTTCTCTGGCTCTAAACCAGCTGTGCTGACCTGGTTCTCTGGCTCTAAAGCAGCTCTGCTGACCTGGTTCTCTATGCCTAGAGCAGCTCAGCTGATCTGGTTCTCTCTCCCTCTAAAGCAGCTCTGCTGACCTGGTATATCTGGCTTTGAAGCAGATCTGCTGACCTGGTTCTCTGGCTCTAAAGCAGCTCTGCTGACCTGGTTCTCTGGCTTTGAAGCAGCTCTGCTGACCTGTTTCTCTGGCTCTAAAGCAGCTCTGCTTACCTGGTTCTCTGGCTCTAAAGCAGCTGTGCTGACCTGGTTCTCTGGCTCTAAAGCAGCTCTGCTGACCTGGTTCTCTAAGTCTAGAGCAGCTCAGCTGACCTGGTTCTCTCTCCCTCTAAAGCAGCTCTGCTGACCTGGTATCTCTGGCTTTGAAGCAGCTCTGCTGACCTTGTTCTCTGGCTCTAAAGTAGCTCTGCTGACCTGGTTCTTTGGCTCTAAAGCAGATCTGCTGACCTGGTTCTCAGGCTTTGAAGCAGCTCTGCTGACCTGTTTCTCTGGCTCTAAAGCAGCTCTGCTGGCCTGGTTCTCTCCCTCTAAATCAGTTCTGCTGATCTGGTTCTCTGGCTCTACAGCAGCTCTGCTGACCTGGTTTTCTGGCTCTAAAGCAGCTCTGCTGACCTGGTTCTCTGGCTCTAAACCAGCTCTGCAGACCTGGTTCTCTGCTTCTAGAGCAGCTCTGCTGACCTGGTTCTGAGGCTCTAGAGCAGCTCTGCTGACCTCGTTCTGTGGCTCTACAACGGCTCTGCTGATCTGGTTCTCTGGCTCTAAAGCAGCTCTGCTGAATTGCTTCTCTGGCTCTAAAGCAGCTCTGCTGACCTGGTTCTCTCCCTCTAAAGCAGCTCTGCTGACCTGGTTATATGGCTCTAAAGCAGCTCTGCAGACCTGGTTCTCTGGCTCTAAAACAGCTCTGCTGACCTGGTTCTCTGGCTCTGAAGCAGCTCTGCTGACCTGGTTCTATGGCTCTAAAGCAGCTCTGCTGAACTGATTCTCTGGCTTTGAACTAGCTCTGCTGACCTGGTTCTCTGTCTCTGAAGCAGCTCTGCTGACCTGGTTCTTTGGCTCTACAGCGGCTCTGCTGACCTGGTTCTGTGGCTCTAACGGCTCTGATGATCTGGTTCTCTGGCTCTAAAGCAGCTCTGCTGAATTGCTTCTCTGTCTCTGAAGCAGCTCTGCTGACCTGGTTCTTTGGCTCTACAGCAGCTCTGCTGACCTGGTTCTCTGGCTCTAAAGCAGCTGTGCTGACCTGGTTCTCTGGCTCTAAAGCAGCTCTTCTGACCTAGTTCTCTACGCCTAGAGCAGCTCAGCTGACCTGGTTCTCTCTCCCTCTAAAGCAGCTCTGCTGACCTGGTATCTCTGGCTTTGAAGCAGCTCTGCTGACCTTGTTCTCTGGCTCTAAAGTAGCTCTGCTGACCTGGTTCTTTGGCTCTAAAGCAGATCTGCTGACCTGGTTCTCTGGCTTTGAAGCAGCTCTGCTGACCTGTTTCTCTGGCTCTAAAGCAGCTCTGCTGGCCTGGTTCTCTCCCTCTAAATCAGTCCTGCTGATCTGGTTCTCTGGCTCTACAGCAGCTCTGCTGACCTGGTTCACTGGCTCTAAAGCAGCTCGGCTGACCTGGTTCTCTGGCTCTAAAGCAGCATTGCTGACCTGGTTCTCTGGCTCTAAACCAGCTCTGCTGACCTGGTTCTCTGCCTCTAGAGCAGCTCGGCTGACCTGGTTCTGAGGCTCTAGAGCAGCTCTGCTGACCTCGTTCTGTGGCTCTAACGGCTCTGATGATCTGGTTCTCTGGCTCTAAAGCAGCTCTGCTGAATTGCTTCTCTGGCTCTAAAGCAGCTCTGCTGACCTGGTTCTCTCCCTCTAAAGCAGCTCTGCTGAGCTGGTTATATGGCTCTAAAGCAGCTCTGCTGACCTGGTTCTCTGACTCTAAAGCAGCTCTGCAGACCTGGTTCTCTGGCTCTAAAACAGCTCTGCTGACCTGGTTCTCTGGCTCTGAAGCAGCTCTGCTGACCTGGTTCTATGGCTCTAAAGCAGCTCTGCTGAACTGATTCTCTGGCTTTGAACTAGCTCTGCTGACCTGGTTCTCTGTCTCTGAAGCAGCTCTGCTGACCTGGTTCTTTGGCTCTACAGCGGCTCTGCTGACCTGGTTCTCTGGCTCTAAAGCAGCTCTGCTGATCTGGTTCTCTGGCTCTAAAGCAGCTGTGCTGACCTGGTTCTCTGGCTCTAAAGCAGCTCTGCTGACCTGGTTCTCTACGTCTAGAGCAGCTCAGCTGACCTGGTTCTCTCTCCCTCTAAAGCAACTCTGCTGACCTGGTATCTCTGGCTTTGAAGCAGCTCTGCTGACCTGGTTCTCTGGCTCTAAAGTAGCTCTGCTGATCTGGTTCTTTGGCTCTAAAGCAGCTCTGCTGACCTGGTTCTCTGGCTTTGAAGCAGCTCAGCTGACCTGTTTCTCTGGCTCTAAAGCAGCTCTGCTGGCCTGGTTCTCTCCCTCTAAAGCAGTTCTGCTGATCTGGTTCTCTGGCTCTACAGCAGCTCTGCGGACCTGGTTCTCTGGCTCTAAAGCAGCTCTGCTGACCTGGTTCTCTGGCTCTAAATCAGCACTGCTGACCTGGTTCTCTGGCTCTAAACCAGCTCTTCTGACCTGGTTCTCTGCCTCTAGAGCAGCTCTGCTGACCTGGTTTTCTGCCACTAGAGCAGCTCTGCTGACCTGGTTCTTAGGCTCTAGAGCAGCTCTGCTGACCTGGTTTTCTGGCTCTATAGCGGCTCTGCTGACCTGCTTCTCTGGCTCTATAGCCGTTCTGCTGACCTAGTTCTCTGGCTCTAAAGTGGTTCTGCTGACCTGGTTCTCTGGCTCTAAAGCAGCTCTGCAGACCTGGTTCTCTGGCTCTAAAACAGCTCTGCTGACCTGGTTCTCTGGCTCTAAAGCAGCTGTGCTGTCCTGGTTCTCTGGCTCTAAAGCAGCTCTGCTGACCTGGTTCTCTACGCCTAGAGCAGCTCAGCTGACCTGGTTCTCTCTCCCTCTAAAGCAGCTCTGCTGACCTGGTTCTCTCTCGCTCTAAAACAAATCTGCTGATCTGGTTCTCTGACTCTAAAGCAGCTCTGCTGAATTGCTTCTCTGGCTCTAAAGCAGCACTGCTGACCTGGTTCTCTGGCTCTAAAGCAGCTCTGCTGACCGGGTTCTCTACGTCTAAAGCAGCTCTGCTGACCTGGTTCTCTGGCTCTAAAGCAGCTCTGCTGACGTGGTTCTCTGGCTCTAAAGCAGCTCTGCTGACCTCATTCTATGGCTCTAAAGCAGCTCTGCTGACCTGGTTCTTAGGCTCTAGAGCAGTTCTGCTGACCTGGTTCTCTGGCTCTAAAGCAGCTCTGCTGACCTGGTTCGCTGGCACTAAAGCAGCTCTGCTGACCTGGTTCTCTGGATCTCAAGCAGCTCTGCGGACCTGCTTCTATGGCTCTAAAGCAGCTCTGCTGACCTGGTTCTCTGCCTCTAGAGCATCTCTGCTGACCTGGTTCTTAGGCTCTAGAGCAGCTCTGCTGACCTGGTTCTCTGGCTCTAAAGCAGCTCTGCTGACCTGGTTCTCTGGCTCTAAAGCAGCTTGGCTGACCTGGTTCTCTGGCTCTATAGCGGGTCTGCTGACCTACTTCTCTGGCTCAAAAGCGGCTCTGCTGACCTGGTTCTATGGCTCTAAAGCAGCTCTGCTGACCTGGTTCTTAGGCTCTAGAGCAGCTCCGCTGACCTCGTTCTGTGGCTCTAAAGCAGCTCTGCTGACCTGGTTCTCTCCCTCTAAAGCAGCTCTGCTGACCTGGTTATATGGCTCTAAAGCAGCTCTGCAGACCTGGTTCTCTGGCTCTAAAACAGCTCTGCTGACCTTGTTCTCTGGCTCTGAAGCAGCTCTGCTGACCTGGTTCTATGGCTCTAAAGCAGCTCTGCTGAACTGATTCTCTGGCTTTGAACTAGCTCTGCTGACCTGGTTCTCTGTCTCTGAAGCAGCTCTGCTGACCTGGTTCTTTGGCTCTACAGCGGCTCTGCTGACCTGGTTCTGTGGCTCTAACGGCTCTGATGACCTGGTTCTTTGGCTCTACAGCAGCTCTGCTTACCTGGTTCTCTGGCTCTAAAGCAGCTGTGCTGACCTGGTTCTCTGGCTCTAAAGCAGCTCTTTTGACCTAGTTCTCTACGCCTAGAGCAACTAAGCTAACCTGGTTCTCTCTCCCTCTAAAGCAGCTCTGCTGACCTGGTATCTCTGGCTTTGAAGCAGCTCTGCTGACCTTGTTCTCTGGCTCTAAAGTAGCTCTGCTGACCTGGTTCTTGGGCTCTAAAGCAGATCTGCTGACCTGGTTCTCTGGCTTTGAAGCAGCTCTGCTGACCTGTTTCTCTGGCTCTAAAGCAGCTCTGCTGGCCTGGTTCTCTCCCTCTAAATCAGTCCTGCTGATCTGGTTCTCTGGCTCTACAGCAGCTCTGCTGACCTGGTTCTCTGGCTCTAAAGCAGCTCTGCTGACGTGGTTCTCTGGCTCTAAAGCAGCTCTGCTGACGTGGTTCTCTGGCTCTAAAGCAGCTCTGCTGACCTCGTTCTATGGCTCTAAAGCAGCTCTGCTGACCTGGTTCTTAGGCTCTAGAGCAGTTCTGCTGACCTGGTTCTCTGGCTCTAAAGCAGCTCTGCTGACCTGGTTCACTGGCACTAAAGCAGCTCTGCTGACCTGGTTCTCTGGATCTCAAGCAGCTCTGCGGACCTGCTTCTATGGCTCTAAAGCAGCTCTGCTGACCTGGTTCTCTGCCTCTAGAGCATCTCTGCTGACCTGGTTCTTAGGCTCTAGAGCAGCTCTGCTGACCTGGTTCTCTGGCTCTAAAGCAGCTCTGCTGACCTGGTTCTCTGGCTCTAAAGCAGCTTGGCTGACCTGGTTCTCTGGCTCTATAGCGGGTCTGCTGACCTACTTCTCTGGCTCAAAAGCGGCTCTGCTGACCTGGTTCTATGGCTCTAAAGCAGCTCTGCTGACCTGGTTCTTAGGCTCTAGAGCAGCTCCGCTGACCTCGTTCTGTGGCTCTACAACGGCTCTGCTGATCTGGTTCTCTGGCTCAACAGCGGCTCTGCTGACCTGAATCTCTGGCTCTAGAGCAGCTCTGCTGACCTGGTTCTCTGGCTCTAAAGCAGCTCTGCTGACCGGGTTCTCTACGTCTAGAGCAGCTCAGCTGACGTGGTTCTCTCCCGCTCTAAAGCAAATCTGCTGATCTGGTTCTCTGACTCTAAAGCAGCTCTGCTGATTTGCTTCTCTGGCTCTAAAGCAGCTCTGCTGACCTGGTTCTCTCCATCTAAAGCAGCTCTGCTGACCTGGTTATATGGCTATAAAGCAGCTCTGCTGACCTGGTTCTCTGGCTCTAAAGCAGCTCTGCAGACCTGGTTCTCTGGCTCTAAAACAGCTCTGCTGACCTGGTTCTCTGGCTCTGAAGCAGCTCTGCTGACCTGGTTCTATGGCTCTAAAGCAGCTCTGCTGAACTGGTTCTCTGGCTTTGAATCAGCTCTGCTGACCTGGTTCTCTGTCTCTGAAGCAGCTCTGCTGACCTGGTTCTTTGGCTCTACAGCGGCTCTGCTGACCTGGTTCTCTGGCTCTAAAGCAGCTCTGCTGACCTGGTTCTCTATGCCTAGAGCAGCTCAGCTGATCTGGTTCTCTCTCCCTCTAAAGCAGCTCTGCTGACCTGGTTCTCTGGCTCTAAAGCAGTTCTGCTGAACTGGTTCTCTACGTCTAGAGCAGCTCAGCTGACCTGCTTCTCTCTCCCTCTAAAGCAGCTTTGCTGACCTGGTATCTCTGGCTCTAAAGTAGCTCTGCTGACCTGGTTCTATGGCTCTAAAGCAGCTCTGCTGACCTGGTTCTCTGGCTCTGAAGCAGCTCTGCTGACCTGTTTCTCTGGCTCTAAAGCAGCTCTGCTGACCTGGTTCTCTAGCTCTAAAGCAGCTCTGCTGACCTGGTTCTCTGCCTCTACAGCAGCTCTGCTGACCTGGTTCTCTGCCTCTAGAGCAGCTCTGCTGACCTGGATCTTAGGCTCTAGAGCAGCTCTGCTGACCTGGTTTTCTGGCTTTAAAGCGGCTCTGCTGACCTGCTTGTCTGGCTCTATAGCGGCTATGCTGACCTAGTTCTCTGGCTCTGAAGCGGTTGTGCTGACCTGGTTCTCTGGCTCTAAAGCAGCCCTGCTCACCTGGTTCTTAGGCTCTGGAGCAGCTCTGCTGACCTGGTTCTCTGGCTCTAATGCAGCACTGCTGACCTGGTTCTGTGGCTGTAAAGCAGCTCTGCTGACCTGGTTCTCTGGCACTAAAACAGCCCTGGTGACCTGGTTCTCTGGCTCTAAAGCAGCTGTGCTGAACTGGTTCTCTGGCTCTAAAGCAGCTCTGCTGACCTGGTTCTCTACGCCTAGCGCAGCCCAGCTGACCTGGTTCTCTCTCCCTCTAAAGCAGCTCTGCTGACCTGGTATCTCTGGCTTTGAAGCAGCTCTGCTGACCTGGTTCTCTGGCTCTAAAGCAGCTCTGCTGACCTGGTTCTCTGGCTTTGAAGCAGCTCTGCTGACCTGTTTCTCTGGCTCTAAATTAGCTCTGCTGACCTGTTTCTCTGGCTCTAAAGCAGCTCTGCTGACCTGGTTCTCTGGCTCTAAAGCAGCTCTGCTGACCTGGTTCTCTGGCTCTAAAGCAGCTCTGCTGACCTGGTTCTCTACGTCTAGAGCAGCTCAGCTGACCTGGTTCTCTCTCCCTCTAAAGCAGCTCTGCTGACCTGGTATCTCTGGCTTTGAAACAGCTCTGCTGACCTGGTTCTCTGGCTCTAAAGTAGCTCTGCTGACCTGGTTCTTTGGCTCTTAAGCAGATCTGCTGACCTGGTTCTCTAGCTTTGAAGCAGCTCTGCTGACCTGTTTCTCTCGCTCTAAAGCAGCTCTGCTGGCCTGGTTCTCTCCCTCTAAATCAGTTCTGCTGATCTGGTTCTCTGGCTCTACAGCAGCTCTGCTGACCTGGTTCTCTGGCTCTAAAGCAGCTCTGCTGACCTGGTTCTCTGGCTCTAAAGCAGCACTGCTGACCTGGTTCTCTGGCTCTAAACCAGTTCTGCTGACCTGGTTCTCTGCCTCTAGAGCAGCTCTGCTGACCTGGACCTTAGGGTCTAGAGCAGCTCTGCTGACCTGGTTTTCTGGCTCTATAGCGGCTCTGCTGACCTGCTTCTCTGGCTCTATAGCGGCTCTGCTGACCTAGTTCTCTGGCTCTAAAGCGGTTCTGCTGACCTGGTTCTCTGGCTCTAAAGCAGCTCTGCTGACCTGGTTCTTAGGCTCTGGAGCAGCTCTGCTGACCTGGTTCTCTGGCTCTACAACAGCTCTGCTGACCTGGTTCTCTGGCTCTACAACGGCTCTGCTGACCTCGTTCTCTGGCTCTAAAGCAGCTCTGCTGACCTGGTTCTCTGGCTTTGAAGCAGCTCTGCTGACCTGTTTCTCTGGCTCTAAAGCAGCTCTGCTTACCTGGTTCATTGGCTCTAAAGCAGCTGTGCTGACCTGGTTCTCTGGCTCTAAAGCAGCTCTGCTGACCTGGTTCTCTATGTCTAGAGCAGCTCAGCTGACCTGGTTCTCTCTCCCTCTAAAGCAGCTCTGCTGACCTGGTATCTCTGGCTTTGAAGCCGCTCTGCTGACCTTGTTCTTTGGCTCTAAAGTAGCTCTGCTGACCTGGTTCTTTGGCTCTAAAGCAGATCTGCTGACCTGGTTCTCTGGCTTTGAAGCAGCTCTGCTGACCTGTTTCTCTGGCTCTAAAGCAGCTCTGCTGGCCTGGTTCTCTCCCTCTAAATCAGTTCTGCTGATCTGGTTCTCTGGCTCTACAGCAGCTCTGCTGACCTGGTTCTCTGGCTCTAAAGCAGCTCTGCTGACCTGGTTCTCTGGCTCTAAACCAGCTCTGCTGACCTGGTTCTCTGCTTCTAGAGCAGCTCTGCTGACCTGGTTCTGAGGCTCTAGAGCAGCTCTGCTGACCTCGTTCTGTGGCTCTACAACGGCTCTGCTGATCTGGTTCTCTGGCTCTAAAGCAGCTCTGCTGAATTGCTTCTCTGGCTCTAAAGCAGCTCTGCTGACCTGGTTCTCTCCCTCTAAAGTAGCTCTGCTGACCTGGTTATATGGCTCTAAAGCAGCTCTGCTGACCTGGTTCTCTGGCTCTAAAGCAGCTCTGCAGACCTGGTTCTCTGGCTCTGAAGCAGCTCTGCTGACCTGGTTCTATGGCTCTAAAGCAGCTCTGCTGAACTGATTCTCTGGCTTTGAACTAGCTCTGCTGACCTGGTTCTCTGTCTCTGAAGCAGCTCTGCTGACCTGGTTCTTTGGCTCTACAGCGGCTCTGCTGACCTGGTTCTGTGGCTCTAACGGCTCTGATGATCTGGTTCTCTGGCTCTAAAGCAGCTCTGCTGAATTGCTTCTCTGTCTCTGAAGCAGCTCTGCTGACCTGGTTCTTTGGCTCTACAGCAGCTCTGCTGACCTGGTTCTCTGGCTCTAAAGCAGCTGTGCTGACCTGGTTCTCTGGCTCTAAAGCAGCTCTTCTGACCTAGTTCTCTACGCCTAGAGCAGCTCAGCTGACCTGGTTCTCTCTCCCTCTAAAGCAGCTCTGCTGACCTGGTATCTCTGGCTTTGAAGCAGCTCTGCTGACCTTGTTCTCTGGCTCTAAAGTAGCTCTGCTGACCTGGTTCTTTGGCTCTAAAGCAGATCTGCTGACCTGGTTCTCTGGCTTTGAAGCAGCTCTGCTGGCCTGTTTCTCTGGCTCTAAAGCAGCTCTGCTGGCCTGGTTCTCTCCCTCTAAATCAGTCCTGCTGATCTGGTTCTCTGGCTCTACAGCAGCTCTGCTGACCTGGTTCACTGGCTCCAAAGCAGCTCTGCTGACCTGGTTCTCTGGCTCTAAAGCAGCATTGCTGACCTGGTTCTCTGGCTCTAAACCAGCTCTGCTGACCTGGTTCTCTGCCTCTAGAGCAGCTCTGCTGACCTGGTTCTGAGGCTCTAGAGCAGCTCTGCTGACCTCGTTCTGTGGCTCTAACGGCTCTGATGATCTGGTTCTCTGGCTCTAAAGCAGCTCTGCTGAATTGCTTCTCTGGCTCTAAAGCAGCTCTGCTGACCTGGTTCTCTCCCTCTAAAGCAGCTCTGCTGAGCTGGTTATATGGCTCTAAAGCAGCTCTGCTGACCTGGTTCTCTGACTCTAAAGCAGCTCTGCAGACCTGGTTCTCTGGCTCTAAAACAGCTCTGCTGACCTGGTTCTCTGGCTCTGAAGCAGCTCTGCTGACCTGGTTCTATGGCTCTAAAGCAGCTCTGCTGAACTGATTCTCTGGCTTTGAACTAGCTCTGCTGACCTGGTTCTCTGTCTCTGAAGCAGCTCTGCTGACCTGGTTCTTTGGCTCTACAGCGGCTCTGCTGACCTGGTTCTCTGGCTCTAAAGCAGCTCTGCTGATCTGGTTCTCTGGCTCTAAAGCAGCTGTGCTGACCTGGTTCTCTGGCTCTAAAGCAGCTCTGCTGACCTGGTTCTCTACGTCTAGAGCAGCTCAGCCGACCTGGTTCTTTCTCCCTCTAAAGCAACTCTGCTGACCTGGTATCTCTGGCTTTGAAGCAGCTCTGCTGACCTGGTTCTCTGGCTCTAAAGTAGCTCTGCTGATCTGGTTCTTTGGCTCTAAAGCAGCTCTGCTGACCTGGTTCTCTGGCTTTGAAGCAGCTCTGCTGACCTGTTTCTCTGGCTCTAAAGCAGCTCTGCTGGCCTGGTTCTCTCCCTCTAAAGCAGTTCTGCTGATCTGGTTCTCTGGCTCTACAGCAGCTCTGCTGACCTGGTTCTCTGGCTCTAAAGCAGCTCTGCTGACCTGGTTCTCTGGCTCTAAATCAGCACTGCTGACCTGGTTCTCTGGCTCTAAACCAGCTCTTCTGACCTGGTTCTCTGCCTCTAGAGCAGCTCTGCTGACCTGGTTTTCTGCCTCTAGAGCAGCTCTGCTGACCTGGTTCTTAGGCTCTAGAGCAGCTCTGCTGACCTGGTTTTCTGGCTCTATAGCGGCTCTGCTGACCTGCTTCTCTGGCTCTATAGCCGTTCTGCTGACCTAGTTCTCTGGCTCTAAAGTGGTTCTGCTGACCTGGTTCTCTGGCTCTAAAGCAGCTCTGCAGACCTGGTTCTCTGGCTCTAAAACAGCTCTGCTGACCTGGTTCTCTGGCTCTAAAGCAGCTGTGCTGTCCTGGTTCTCTGGCTCTAAAGCAGCTCTGCTGACCTGGTTCTCTACGCCTAGAGCAGCTCAGCTGACCTGGTTCTCTCTCCCTCTAAAGCAGCTCTGCTGACCTGGTTCTCTCTGGCTCTAAAGCGGGCTCTGCTGATCTGGTTCTCTGACTCTAAAGCAGCTCTGCTGAATTGCTTCTCTGGCTCTAAAGCAGCTCTGCTGACCTGGTTCTCTGGCTCTAAAGCAGCTCTGCTGACCGGGTTCTCTACGTCTAAAGCAGCTCTGCTGACCTGGTTCTCTGGCTCTAAAGCAGCTCTGCTGACGTGGTTCTCTGGCTCTAAAGCAGCTCTGCTGACCTCGTTCTATGGCTCTAAAGCAGCTCTGCTGACCTGGTTCTTAGGTTCTAGAGCAGTTCTGCTGACCTGGTTCTCTGGCTCTAAAGCAGCTCTGCTGACCTGGTTCGCTGGCACTAAAGCAGCTCTGCTGACCTGGTTCTCTGTCTCTGAAGCAGCTCTGCTGACCTGGTTCTTTGGCTCTACAGCGGCTCTGCTGACCTGGTTCTGTGGCTCTAACGGCTCTGATGATCTGGTTCTCTGGCTCTAAAGCAGCTCTGCTGAATTGCTTCTCTGTCTCTGAAGCAGCTCTGCTGACCTGGTTCTTTGGCTCTACAGCAGCTCTGCTGACCTGGTTCTCTGGCTCTAAAGCAGCTGTGCTGACCTGGTTCTCTGGCTCTAAAGCAGCTCTTCTGACCTAGTTCTCTACGCCTAGAGCAGCTCAGCTGACCTGGTTCTCTCTCCCTCTAAAGCAGCTCTGCTGACCTGGTATCTCTGGCTTTGAAGCAGCTCTGCTGACCTTGTTCTCTGGCTCTAAAGTAGCTCTGCTGACCTGGTTCTTTGGCTCTAAAGCAGATCTGCTGACCTGGTTCTCTGGCTTTGAAGCAGCTCTGCTGACCTGTTTCTCTGGCTCTAAAGCAGCTCTGCTGGCCTGGTACTCTCCCTCTAAATCAGTCCTGCTGATCTGGTTCTCTGGCTCTACAGCAGCTCTGCTGACCTGGTTCACTGGCTCTAAAGCAGCTCTGCTGACCTGGTTCTCTGGCTCTAAAGCAGCATTGCTGACCTGGTTCTCTGGCTCTAAACCAGCTCTGCTGACCTGGTTCTCTGCCTCTAGAGCAGCTCTGCTGACCTGGTTCTGAGGCTCTAGAGCAGCTCTGCTGACCTCGTTCTGTGGCTCTAACGGCTCTGATGATCTGGTTCTCTGGCTCTAAAGCAGCTCTGCTGAATTGCTTCTCTGGCTCTAAAGCAGCTCTGCTGACCTGGTTCTCTGGCTCTAAAGCAGCTTGGCTGACCTGGTTCTCTGGCTCTATAGCGGGTCTGCTGACCTACTTCTCTGGCTCAAAAGCGGCTCTGCTGACCTGGTTCTTAGGCTCTAGAGCAGCTCCGCTGACCTCGTTCTGTGGCTCTACAACGGCTCTGCTGATCTGGTTCTCTGGCTCAACAGCGGCTCTGCTGACCTGAATCTCTGGCTCTAGAGCAGCTCTGCTGACCTGGTTCTCTGGCTCTAAAGCAGCTCTGCTGACCGGGTTCTCTACGTCTAGAGCAGCTCAGCTGACGTGGTTCTCTCCCGCTCTAAAGCAAATCTGCTGATCTGGTTCTCTGACTCTAAAGCAGCTCTGCTGAATTGCTTCTCTGGCTCTAAAGCAGCTCTGCTGACCTGGTTCTCTCCATCTAAAGCAGCTCTGCTGACCTGGTTATATGGCTATAAAGCAGCTCTGCTGACCTGGTTCTCTGGCTCTAAAGCAGCTCTGCAGACCTGGTTCTCTGGCTCTAAAACAGCTCTGCTGACCTGGTTCTCTGGCTCTGAAGCAGCTCTGCTGACCTGGTTCTATGGCTCTAAAGCAGCTCTGCTGAACTGGTTCTCTGGCTTTGAATCAGCTCTGCTGACCTGGTTCTCTGTCTCTGAAGCAGCTCTGCTGACCTGGTTCTTTGGCTCTACAGCGGCTCTGCTGACCTGGTTCTCTGGCTCTAAAGCAGCTCTGCTGACCTGGTTCTCTATGCCTAGAGCAGCTCAGCTGATCTGGTTCTCTCTCCCTCTAAAGCAGCTCTGCTGACCTGGTTCTCTGGCTCTAAAGCAGTTCTGCTGAACTGGTTCTCTACGTCTAGAGCAGCTCAGCTGACCTGCTTCTCTCTCCCTCTAAAGCAGCTTTGCTGACCTGGTATCTCTGGCTCTAAAGTAGCTCTGCTGACCTGGTTCTATGGCTCTAAAGCAGCTCTGCTGACCTGGTTCTCTGGCTTTGAAGCAGCTCTGCTGACCTGTTTCTCTGGCTCTAAAGCAGCTCTGCTGACCTGGTTCTCTAGCTCTAAAGCAGCTCTGCTGACCTGGTTCTCTGCCTCTACAGCAGCTCTGCTGACCTGGTTCTCTGCCTCTAGAGCAGCTCTGCTGACCTGGATCTTAGGCTCTAGAGCAACTCTGCTGACATGGTTTTCTGGCTTTAAAGCGACTCTGCTGACCTGCTTGTCTGGCTCTATAGCGGCTCTGCTGACCTAGTTCTCTGGCTCTGAAGCGGTTGTGCTGACCTGGTTCTCTGGCTCTAAAGCAGCTCTGCTGACCTGGTTCTCTGGCTCTAAAGCAGCTCTGCAGACCTGGTTCTCTGGCACTAAAACAGCCCTGGTGACCTGGTTCTCTGGCTCTAAAGCAGCTGTGCTGACCTGGTTCTCTGGCTCTAAAGCAGCTCTGCTGACCTGGTATCTCTGGCTCTAAAGCAGCTCTGCTGACCTGGTTCTCTGGCTCTAAAGCAGCACTGCTGACCTGGTTCTCTGGCTCTAAACCAGTTCTGCTGACCTGGTTCTCTGCCTCTAGAGCAGCTCTGCTGACCTGGACCTTAGGGTCTAGAGCAGCTTTGCTGACCTGGTTTTCTGGCTCTATAGCGGCTCTGCTGACCTGCTTCTCTGGCTCTATAGTGGCTCTGCTGACCTAGTTCTCTGGCTCTAAAGCGGTTCTGCTGACCTGGTTCTCTGGCTCTAAAGCAGCTCTGCTGACCTGGTTCTTAGGCTCCGGAGCAGCTCTGCTGACCTGGTTCTCTGGCTCTACAACAGCTCTGCTGACCTGGTTCTCTGGCTCTACAATGGCTCTGCTGACCTGGTTCTCTGGCTCTAATGCAGCACTGCTGACCTGGTTCTGTGGCTGTAAAGCAGCTCTGCTGACCTGGTTCTCTGGCTCTAAAGCAGCTCTGCAGACCTGGTTCTCTGGCACTAAAACAGCCCTGGTGACCTGGTTCTCTGGCTCTAAAGCAGCTGTGCTGACCTGGTTCTCTGGCTCTAAAGCAGCTCTGCTGACCTGGTTCTCTACGCCTAGCGCAGCTCAGCTGACCTGGTTCTCTCTCCCTCTAAAGCAGCTCTGCTGACCTGGTATCTCTGGCTTTGAAGCAGCTCTGCTGACCTGGTTCTCCGGCTCTAAAGCAGCTCTGCTGACCTGGTTCTCTGGCTTTGAAGCAGCTCTGCTGACCTGTTTCTCTGGCTCTAAATTAGCTCTGCTGACCTGTTTCTCTGGCTCTAAAGCAGCTCTGCTGACCTGGTTCTCTGGCTCTAAAGCAGCTCTGCTGACCTGGTTCTCTGGCTCTAAAGCAGCTCTGCTGACCTGGTTCTCTACGTCTAGAGCAGCTCAGCTGACCTGGTTCTCTCTCCCTCTAAAGCAGCTCTGCTGACCTGGTATCTCTGGCTTTGAAACAGCTCTGCTGACCTGGTTCTCTGGCTCTAAAGTAGCTCTGCTGACCTGGTTCTTTGGCTCTTAAGCAGATCTGCTGACCTGGTTCTCTAGCTTTGAAGCAGCTCTGCTGACCTGTTTCTCTCGCTCTAAAGCAGCTCTGCTGGCCTGGTTCTCTCCCTCTAAATCAGTTCTGCTGATCTGGTTCTCTGGCTCTACAGCAGCTCTGCTGACCTGGTTCTCTGGCTCTAAAGCAGCTCTGCTGACCTGGTTCTCTGGCTCTAAAGCAGCACTGCTGACCTGGTTCTCTGGCTCTAACCAGTTCTGCTGACCTGGTTCTCTGCCTCTAGAGCAGCTCTGCTGACCTGGACCTTAGGGTCTAGAGCAGCTCTGCTGACCTGGTTTTCTGGCTCTATAGCGGCTCTGCTGACCTAGTTCTCTGGCTCTAAAGCGGTTCTGCTGACCTGGTTCTCTGGCTCTAAAGCAGCTCTGCTGACCTGGTTCTTAGGCTCTGGAGCAGCTCTGCTGACCTGGTTCTCTGGCTCTACAACAGCTCTGCTGACCTGGTTCTCTGGCTCTACAACGGCTCTGCTGACCTCGTTCTCTGGCTCTAAAGCAGCTCTGCTGACCTGGTTCTCTGGCTTTGAAGCAGCTCTGCTGACCTGTTTCTCTGGCTCTAAAGCAGCTCTGCTTACCTGGTTCTCTGGCTCTAAAGCTGCTGTGCTGACCTGGTTCTCTGGCTCTAAAGCAGCTCTGCTGACCTGGTTCTCTACGTCTAGAGCAGCTCAGCTGACCTGGTTCTCTCTCCCTCTAAAGCAGCTCTGCTGACCTGGTATCTCTGGCTTTGAAGCCGCTCTGCTGACCTTGTTCTTTGGCTCTAAAGTAGCTCTGCTGACCTGGTTCTTTGGCTCTAAAGCAGATCTGCTGACCTGGTTCTCTGGCTTTGAAGCAGCTCTGCTGACCTGTTTCTCTGGCTCTAAAGCAGCTCTGCTGGCCTGGTTCTCTCCCTCTAAATCAGTTCTGCTGATCTGGTTCTCTGGCTCTACAGCAGCTCTGCTGACCTGGTTCTCTGGCTCTAAAGCAGCTCTGCTGACCTGGTTCTCTGGCTCTAAACCAGCTCTGCTGACCTGGTTCTCTGCTTCTAGAGCAGCTCTGCTGACCTGGTTCTGAGGCTCTAGAGCAGCTCTGCTGACCTCGTTCTGTGGCTCTACAACGCCTCTGCTGATCTGGTTCTCTGGCTCTAAAGCAGCTCTGCTGAATTGCTTCTCTGGCTCTAAAGCAGCTCTGCTGACCTGGTTCTCTCCCTCTAAAGTAGCTCTGCTGACCTGGTTATATGGCTCTAAAGCAGCTCTGCTGACCTGGTTCTCTGGCTCTAAGCAGCTCTGCAGACCTGGTTCTCTGGCTCTGAAGCAGCTCTGCTGACCTGGTTCTATGGCTCTAAAGCAGCTCTGCTGAACTGATTCTCTGGCTTTGAACTAGCTCTGCTGACCTGGTTCTCTGTCTCTGAAGCAGCTCTGCTGACCTGGTTCTTTGTCTCTACAGCGGCTCTGCTGACCTGGTTCTGTGGCTCTAACGGCTCTGATGATCTGGTTCTCTGGCTCTAAAGCAGCTCTGCTGAATTGCTTCTCTGTCTCTGAAGCAGCTCTGCTGACCTGGTTCTTTGGCTCTACAGCAGCTCTGCTGACCTGGTTCTCTGGCTCTAAAGCAGCTGTGCTGACCTGGTTCTCTGGCTCTAAAGCAGCTCTTCTGACCTAGTTCTCTACGCCTAGAGCAGCTCAGCTGACCTGGTTCTCTCTCCCTCTAAAGCAGCTCTGCTGACCTGGTATCTCTGGCTTTGAAGCAGCTCTGCTGACCTTGTTCTCTGGCTCTAAAGTAGCTCTGCTGACCTGGTTCTTTGGCTCTAAAGCAGATCTGCTGACCTGGTTCTCTGGCTTTGAAGCAGCTCTGCTGACCTGTTTCTCTGGCTCTAAAGCAGCTCTGCTGGCCTGGTTCTCTCCCTCTAAATCAGTCCTGCTGATCTGGTTCTCTGGCTCTACAGCAGCTCTGCTGACCTGGTTCACTGGCTCTAAAGCAGCTCTGCTGACCTGGTTCTCTGGCTCTAAAGCAGCATTGCTGACCTGGTTCTCTGGCTCTAAACCAGCTCTGCTGACCTGGTTCTCTACCTCTAGAGCAGCTCTGCTGACCTGGTTCTGAGGCTCTAGAGCAGCTCTGCTGACCTCGTTCTGTGGCTCTAACGGCTCTGATGATCTGGTTCTCTGGCTCTAAAGCAGCTCTGCTGAATTGCTTCTCTGGCTCTAAAGCAGCTCTGCTGACCTGGTTCTCTCCCTCTAAAGCAGCTCTGCTGAGCTGGTTATATGGCTCTAAAGCAGCTCTGCTGACCTGGTTCTCTGACTCTAAAGCAGCTCTGCAGACCTGGTTCTCTGGCTCTAAAACAGCTCTGCTGACCTGGTTCTCTGGCTCTGAAGCAGCTCTGCTGACCTGGTTCTATGGCTCTAAAGCAGCTCTGCTGAACTGATTCTCTGGCTTTGAACTAGCTCTGCTGACCTGGTTCTCTGTCTCTGAAGCAGCTCTGCTGACCTGGTTCTTTGGCTCTACAGCGGCTCTGCTGACCTGGTTCTCTGGCTCTAAAGCAGCTCTGCTGATCTGGTTCTCTGGCTCTAAAGCAGCTGTGCTGACCTGGTTCTCTGGCTCTAAAGCAGCTCTGCTGACCTGGTTCTCTACGTCTAGAGCAGCTCAGCCGACCTGGTTCTTTCTCCCTCTAAAGCAACTCTGCTGACCTGGTATCTCTGGCTTTGAAGCAGCTCTGCTGACCTGGTTCTCTGGCTCTAAAGTAGCTCTGCTGATCTGGTTCTTTGGCTCTAAAGCAGCTCTGCTGACCTGGTTCTCTGGCTTTGAAGCAGCTCTGCTGACCTGTTTCTCTGGCTCTAAAGCAGCTCTGCTGGCTTGGTTCTCTCCCTCTAAAGCAGTTCTGCTGATCTGGTTCTCTGGCTCTACAGCAGCTCTGCTGACCTGGTTCTCTGGCTCTAAAGCAGCTCTGCTGACCTGGTTCTCTGGCTCTAAATCAGCACTGCTGACCTGGTTCTCTGGCTCTAAACCAGCTCTTCTGACCTGGTTCTCTGCCTCTAGAGCAGCTCTGCTGACCTGGTTTTCTGCCTCTAGAGCAGCTCTGCTGACCTGGTTCTTAGGCTCTAGAGCAGCTCTGCTGACCTGGTTTTCTGGCTCTATAGCGGCTCTGCTGACCTGCTTCTCTGGCTCTATAGCCGTTCTGCTGACCTAGTTCTCTGGCTCTAAAGTGGTTCTGCTGACCTGGTTCTCTGGCTCTAAAGCAGCTCTGCAGACCTGGTTCTCTGGCTCTAAAACAGCTCTGCTGACCTGGTTCTCTGGCTCTAAAGCAGCTGTGCTGTCCTGGTTCTCTGGCTCTAAAGCAGCTCTGCTGACCTGGTTCTCTACGCCTAGAGCAGCTCAGCTGACCTGGTTCTCTCTCCCTCTAAAGCAGCTCTGCTGACCTAGTTCTCTCTCGCTCTAAAACAAATCTGCTGATCTGGTTCTGTGACTCTAAAGCAGCTCTGCTGAATTGCTTCTCTGGCTCTAAAGCAGCTCTGCTGACCTGGTTCTCTGGCTCTAAAGCAGCTCTGCTGACCGGGTTCTCTACGTCTAAAGCAGCTCTGCTGACCTGGTTCTCTGGCTCTAAAGCAGCTCTGCTGACGTGGTTCTCTGGCTCTAAAGCAGCTCTGCTGACCTCGTTCTATGGCTCTAAAGCAGCTCTGCTGACCTGGTTCTTAGGTTCTAGAGCAGTTCTGCTGACCTGGTTCTCTGGCTCTAAAGCAGCTCTGCTGACCTGGTTCGCTGGCACTAAAGCAGCTCTGCTGACCTGGTTCTCTGTCTCTGAAGCAGCTCTGCTGACCTGGTTCTTTGGCTCTACAGCGGCTCTGCTGACCTGGTTCTGTGGCTCTAACGGCTCTGATGATCTGGTTCTCTGGCTCTAAAGCAGCTCTGCTGAATTGCTTCTCTGTCTCTGAAGCAGCTCTGCTGACCTGGTTCTTTGGCTCTACAGCAGCTCTGCTGACCTGGTTCTCTGGCTCTAAAGCAGCTGTGCTGACCTGGTTCTCTGGCTCTAAAGCAGCTCTTCTGACCTAGTTCTCTACGCCTAGAGCAGCTCAGCTGACCTGGTTCTCTCTCCCTCTAAAGCAGCTCTGCTGACCTGGTATCTCTGGCTTTGAAGCAGCTCTGCTGACCTTGTTCTCTGGCTCTAAAGTAGCTCTGCTGACCTGGTTCTTTGGCTCTAAAGCAGATCTGCTGACCTGGTTCTCTGGCTTTGAAGCAGCTCTGCTGACCTGTTTCTCTGGCTCTAAAGCAGCTCTGCTGGCCTGGTACTCTCCCTCTAAATCAGTCCTGCTGATCTGGTTCTCTGGCTCTACAGCAGCTCTGCTGACCTGGTTCACTGGCTCTAAAGCAGCTCTGCTGACCTGGTTCTCTGGCTCTAAAGCAGCATTGCTGACCTGGTTCTCTGGCTCTAAACCAGCTCTGCTGACCTGGTTCTCTGCCTCTAGAGCAGCTCTGCTGACCTGGTTCTGAGGCTCTAGAGCAGCTCTGCTGACCTCGTTCTGTGGCTCTAACGGCTCTGATGATCTGGTTCTCTGGCTCTAAAGCAGCTCTGCTGAATTGCTTCTCTGGCTCTAAAGCAGCTCTGCTGACCTGGTTCTCTCCCTCTAAAGCAGCTCTGCTGAGCTGGTTATATGGCTCTAAAGCAGCTCTGCTGACCTGGTTCTCTGACTCTAAAGCAGCTCTGCAGACCTGGTTCTCTGGCTCTAAAACAGCTCTGCTGACCTGGTTCTCTGGCTCTGAAGCAGCTCTGCTGACCTGGTTCTATGGCTCTAAAGCAGCTCTGCTGAACTGATTCTCTGGCTTTGAACTAGCTCTGCTGACCTGGTTCTCTGTCTCTGTCAAGAATTCCTGTCATGCGAGGGGAAGAAAACGGTAACCAGCGTAAACGGACTACATCTCCCAGGATGCTTAGCGGTTGAGAGGTTATGTAAACAGGAGAGCTGTTACATAACTCAAGGAAAACACGCCCTTATGTAAACAGGAGAGCTGTTACATAACTCAAGGGAAAACACGCCCTTATGTAAACAGGAGAGCTGTTACATAACTCAAGGAAAACCCGCCCTATAAAGGGAGGAACCGGGAGGTACAAGGCTGTCGGATATTGTGTTTACACCGACGTACCTGCTTCGTGAAGAGCAGTGTTCCGGAGTGGTGCTCCAGTAAGGCAAGAACGGAGGTAGGTCGAGTCGTTACTCCCTGGGCCGTGTCTTGCCCCATCGTCACCTGTGAAGGACCCGGAAGCTCTACCGGTCAACCATTGAGCTTCGCTTTTTGACTCGGCTGAGTCAAAGCGCAGTGGCGCTTTTGCTGGTTGGAGTCGTAACTCCCAGCCCGACCAGAGATACAGGGACTGCCAGCTGTAACGCACACCAGGAGGTGTTTGCCGCGTTACAGACTCGGAAGTCCACAGGATCGATCGAGGGGCTGCTCTCGGTTCAGTCTTCTTGCTGTTGATTGGGGTATCGGTGACGCATCACCAGGAGGTGACTCCGTGTCCAGGTGCAGTCGGAGGAAGAGGTTGAGCGGCTGCTCCCTTCAGGTAGAGACCCCGGCTGGGTGTTTCCCTGACTCCTCGATTCTCCCCAACACTCGTCGTGCCCCTCACAGCCTACCGATTGGCATTGTCGGCCATTTCATTTCTGCCCTCTGTTGGCATACGCCGGGATCGGCGTATATGCAGAGGACGGTTAGGACCATCCGTGCTGTGGGCTGGTAACGTACTTAGCCTGGAGGATTCCAGTGACTATAACTTTTGTTTATTCGTTGTATTGTTTTTGCCTTCATTAAAATAACTAACCCTTCACAAGTGGTTGCGTCCTCATTATCGTGTCTGTTAAACGATCCTGAGACGTTCAGGGCGTTACAGTCTCTGAAGCAGCTCTGCTGACCTGGTTCTTTGGCTCTACAGCGGCTCTGCTGACCTGGTTCTCTGGCTCTAAAGCAGCTCTGCTGATCTGGTTCTCTGGCTCTAAAGCAGCTGTGCTGACCTGGTTCTCTGGCTCTAAAGCAGCTCTGCTGACCTGGTTCTCTACGTCTAGAGCAGCTCAGCCGACCTGGTTCTTTCTCCCTCTAAAGCAACTCTGCTGACCTGGTATCTTTGGCTTTGAAGCAGCTCTGCTGACCTGGTTCTCTGGCTCTAAAGTAGCTCTGCTGATCTGGTTCTTTGGCTCTAAAGCAGCTCTGCTGACCTGGTTCTCTGGCTTTGAAGCAGCTCTGCTGACCTGTTTCTCTGGCTCTAAAGCAGCTCTGCTGGCCTGGTTCTCTCCCTCTAACGCAGTTCTGCTGATCTGGTTCTCTGGCTCTACAGCAGCTCTGCTGACCTGGTTCTCTGGCTCTAAAGCAGCTCTGCTGACCTGGTTCTCTGGCTCTAAATCAGCACTGCTGACCTGGTTCTCTGGCTCTAAACCAGCTCTTCTGACCTGGTTCTCTGCCTCTAGAGCAGCTCTGCTGACCTGGTTTTCTGCCTCTAGAGCAGCTCTGCTGACCTGGTTCTTAGGCTCTAGAGCAGCTCTGCTGACCTGGTTTTCTGGCTCTATAGCGGCTCTGCTGACCTGCTTCTCTGGCTCTATAGCCGTTCTGCTGACCTAGTTCTCTGGCTCTAAAGTGGTTCTGCTGACCTGGTTCTCTGGCTCTAAAGCAGCTCTGCAGACCTGGTTCTCTGGCTCTAAAACAGCTCTGCTGACCTGGTTCTCTGGCTCTAAAGCAGCTGTGCTGTCCTGGTTCTCTGGCTCTAAAGCAGCTCTGCTGACCTGGTTCTCTACGCCTAGAGCAGCTCAGCTGACCTGGTTCTCTGGCTCTAAAGCAGCTGTGCTGTCCTGGTTCTCTGGCTCTAAAGCAGCTCTGCTGACCTGGTTCTCTACGCCTAGAGCAGCTCAGCTGACCTGGTTCTCTCTCCCTCTAAAGCAGCTCTGCTGACCTGGTTCTCTCTCGCTCTAAAACAAATCTGCTGATCTGGTTCTCTGACTCTAAAGCAGCTCTGCTGAATTGCTTCTCTGGCTCTAAAGCAGCTCTGCTGACCTGGTTCTCTGGCTCTAAAGCAGCTCTGCTGACCGGGTTCTCTACGTCTAAAGCAGCTCTGCTGACCTGGTTCTCTGGCTCTAAAGCAGCTCTGCTGACGTGGTTCTCTGGCTCTAAAGCAGCTCTGCTGACCTCGTTCTATGGCTCTAAAGCAGCTCTGCTGATCTGGTTCTTAGGTTCTAGAGCAGTTCTGCTGACCTGGTTCTCTGGCTCTAAAGCAGCTCTGCTGACCTGGTTCGCTGGCACTAAAGCAGCTCTGCTGACCTGGTTCTCTGTCTCTGAAGCAGCTCTGCTGACCTGGTTCTTTGGCTCTACAGCGGCTCTGCTGACCTGGTTCTGTGGCTCTAACGGCTCTGATGATCTGGTTCTCTGGCTCTAAAGCAGCTCTGCTGAATTGCTTCTCTGTCTCTGAAGCAGCTCTGCTGACCTGGTTCTTTGGCTCTACAGCAGCTCTGCTGACCTGGTTCTCTGGCTCTAAAGCAGCTGTGCTGACCTGGTTCTCTGGCTCTAAAGCAGCTCTTCTGACCTAGTTCTCTACGCCTAGAGCAGCTCAGCTGACCTGGTTCTCTCTCCCTCTAAAGCAGCTCTGCTGACCTGGTATCTCTGGCTTTGAAGCAGCTCTGCTGACCTTGTTCTCTGGCTCTAAAGTAGCTCTGCTGACCTGGTTCTTTGGCTCTAAAGCAGATCTGCTGACCTGGTTCTCTGGCTTTGAAGCAGCTCTGCTGACCTGTTTCTCTGGCTCTAAAGCAGCTCTGCTGGCCTGGTACTCTCCCTCTAAATCAGTCCTGCTGATCTGGTTCTCTGGCTCTACAGCAGCTCTGCTGACCGGGTTCACTGGCTCTAAAGCAGCTCTGCTGTCCTGGTTCTCTGGCTCTAAAGCAGCATTGCTGACCTGGTTCTCTGGCTCTAAACCAGCTCTGCTGACCTGGTTCTCTGCCTCTAGAGCAGCTCTGCTGACCTGGTTCTGAGGCTCTAGAGCAGCTCTGCTGACCTCGTTCTGTGGCTCTAACGGCTCTGATGATCTGGTTCTCTGGCTCTAAAGCAGCTCTGCTGAATTGCTTCTCTGGCTCTAAAGCAGCTCTGCTGACCTGGTTCTCTCCCTCTAAAGCAGCTCTGCTGAGCTGGTTATATGGCTCTAAAGCAGCTCTGCTGACCTGGTTCTCTGACTCTAAAGCAGCTCTGCAGACCTGGTTCTCTGGCTCTAAAACAGCTCTGCTGACCTGGTTCTCTGGCTCTGAAGCAGCTCTGCTGACCTGGTTCTATGGCTCTAAAGCAGCTCTGCTGAACTGATTCTCTGGCTTTGAACTAGCTCTGCTGACCTGGTTCTCTGTCTCTGAAGCAGCTCTGCTGACCTGGTTCTTTGGCTCTACAGCGGCTCTGCTGACCTGGTTCTCTGGCTCTAAAGCAGCTCTACTGATCTGGTTCTCTGGCTCTAAAGCAGCTGTGCTGACCTGGTTCTCTGGCTCTAAAGCAGCTCTGCTGACCTGGTTCTCTACGTCTAGAGCAGCTCAGCCGACCTGGTTCTTTCTCCCTCTAAAGCAACTCTGCTGACCTGGTATCTGTGGCTTTGAAGCAGCTCTGCTGACCTGGTTCTCTGGCTCTAAAGTAGCTCTGCTGATCTGGTTCTTTGGCTCTAAAGCAGCTCTGCTGACCTGGTTCTCTGGCTTTGAAGCAGCTCTGCTGACCTGTTTCTCTGGCTCTAAAGCAGCTCTGCTGGCCTGGTTCTCTCCCTCTAAAGCAGTTCTGCTGATCTGGTTCTCTGGCTCTACAGCAGCTCTGCTGACCTGGTTCTCTGGCTCTAAAGCAGCTCTGCTGACCTGGTTCTCTGGCTCTAAATCAGCACTGCTGACCTGGTTCTCTGGCTCTAAACCAGCTCTTCTGACCTGGTTCTCTGCCTCTAGAGCAGCTCTGCTGACCTGGTTTTCTGCCTCTAGAGCAGCTCTGCTGACCTGGTTCTTAGGCTCTAGAGCAGCTCTGCTGACCTGGTTTTCTGGCTCTATAGCGGCTCTGCTGACCTGCTTCTCTGGCTCTATAGCCGTTCTGCTGACCTAGTTCTCTGGCTCTAAAGTGGTTCTGCTGACCTGGTTCTCTGGCTCTAAAGCAGCTCTGCAGACCTGGTTCTCTGGCTCTAAAACAGCTCTGCTGACCTAGTTCTCTGGCTCTAAAGCAGCTGTGCTGTCCTGGTTCTCTGGCTCTAAAGCAGCTCTGCTGACCTGGTTCTCTACGCCTAGAGCAGCTCAGCTGACCTGGTTCTCTCTCCCTCTAAAGCAGCTCTGCTGACCTGGTTCTCTCTCGCTCTAAAACAAATCTGCTGATCTGGTTCTCTGACTCTAAAGCAGCTCTGCTGAATTGCTTCTCTGGCTCTAAAGCAGCTCTGCTGACCTGGTTCTCTGGCTCTAAAGCAGCTCTGCTGACCAGGTTCTCTACGTCTAAAGCAGCTCTGATGACCTGGTTCTCTGGCTCTAAAGCAGCTCTGCTGACGTGGTTCTCTGGCTCTAAAGCAGCTCTGCTGACCTCGTTCTATGGCTCTAAAGCAGCTCTGCTGACCTGGTTCTTAGGCTCTAGAGCAGTTCTGCTGACCTGGTTCTCTGGCTCTAAAACAGCTCTGCTGACCTGGTTCGCTGGCACTAAAGCAGCTCTGCTGACCTGGTTCTCTGGATCTCAAGCAGCTCTGCGGACCTGCTTCAATGGCTCTAAAGCAGCTCTGCTGACCTGGTTCTCTGCCTCTAGAGCATCTCTGCTGACCTGGTTCTTAGGCTCTAGAGCAGCTCTGCTGACCTGGTTCTCTGGCTCTAAAGCAGCTCTGCTGACCTGGTTCTCTGGCTCTAAAGCAGCTTGGCTGACCTGGTTCTCTGGCTCTATAGCGGTTCTGCTGACCTACTTCTCTGGCTCAAAAGCGGCTCTGCTGACCTGGTTCTATGGCTCTAAAGCAGCTCTGCTGACCTGGTTCTTAGGCTCTAGAGCAGCTCCGCTGACCTCGTTCTGTGGCTCTACAACGGCTCTGCTGATCTGGTTCTCTGGCTCAACAGCGGCTCTGCTGACCTGAATCTCTGGCTCTAGAGCAGCTCTGCTGACCTGGTTCTCTGGCTCTAAAGCAGCTCTGCTGACCGGGTTCTCTACGTCTAGAGCAGCTCAGCTGACGTGGTTCTCTCCCGCTCTAAAGCAAATCTGCTGATCTGGTTCTCTGACTCTAAAGCAGCTCTGCTGAATTGCTTCTCTGGCTCTAAAGCAGCTCTGCTGACCTGGTTCTCTCCATCTAAAGCAGCTCTGCTGACCTGGTTATATGGCTATAAAGCAGCTCTGCTGACCTGGTTCTCTGGCTCTAAAGCAGCTCTGCTGACCTGGTTCTCTCCCTCTAAAGTAGCTCTGCTGACCTGGTTATATGGCTCTAAAGCAGCTCTGCTGACCTGGTTCTCTGGCTCTAAAGCAGCTCTGCAGACCTGGTTCTCTGGCTCTGAAGCAGCTCTGCTGACCTGGTTCTATGGCTCTAAAGCAGCTCTGCTGAACTGATTCTCTGGCTTTGAACTAGCTCTGCTGACCTGGTTCTCTGTCTCTGAAGCAGCTCTGCTGACCTGGTTCTTTGTCTCTACAGCGGCTCTGCTGACCTGGTTCTGTGGCTCTAACGGCTCTGATGATCTGGTTCTCTGGCTCTAAAGCAGCTCTGCTGAATTGCTTCTCTGTCTCTGAAGCAGCTCTGCTGACCTGGTTCTTTGGCTCTACAGCAGCTCTGCTGACCTGGTTCTCTGGCTCTAAAGCAGCTGTGCTGACCTGGTTCTCTGGCTCTAAAGCAGCTCTTCTGACCTTGTTCTCTACGCCTAGAGCAGCTCAGCTGACCTGGTTCTCTCTCCCTCTAAAGCAGCTCTGCTGACCTGGTATCTCTGGCTTTGAAGCAGCTCTGCTGACCTTGTTCTCTGGCTCTAAAGTAGCTCTGCTGACCTGGTTCTTTGGCTCTAAAGCAGATCTGCTGACCTGGTTCTCTGGCTTTGAAGCAGCTCTGCTGACCTGTTTCTCTGGCTCTAAAGCAGCTCTGCTGGCCTGGTTCTCTCCCTCTAAATCAGTCCTGCAGATCTGGTTTTCTGGCTCTACAGCAGCTCTGCTGACCTGGTTCACTGGCTCTAAAGCAGCTCTGCTGACCTGGTTCTCTGGCTCTAAAGCAGCATTGCTGACCTGGTTCTCTGGCTCTAAACCAGCTCTGCTGACCTGGTTCTCTGCCTCTAGAGCAGCTCTGCTGACCTGGTTCTGAGGCTCTAGAGCAGCTCTGCTGACCTCGTTCTGTGGCTCTAACGGCTCTGATGATCTGGTTCTCTGGCTCTAAAGCAGCTCTGCTGAATTGCTTCTCTGGCTCTAAAGCAGCTCTGCTGACCTGGTTCTCTCCCTCTAAAGCAGCTCTGCTGAGCTGGTAATATGGCTCTAAAGCAGCTCTGCTGACCTGGTTCTCTGACTCTAAAGCAGCTCTGCAGACCTGGTTCTCTGGCTCTAAAACAGCTCTGCTGACCTGGTTCTCTGGCTCTGAAGCAGCTCTGCTGACCTGGTTCTATGGCTCTAAAGCAGCTCTGCTGAACTGATTCTCTGGCTTTGAACTAGCTCTGCTGACCTGGTTCTCTGTCTCTGAAGCAGCTCTGCTGACCTGGTTCTTTGGCTCTACAGCGGCTCTGCTGACCTGGTTCTCTGGCTCTAAAGCAGCTCTGCTGATCTGGTTCTCTGGCTCTAAAGCAGCTGTGCTGACCTGGTTCTCTGGCTCTAAAGCAGCTCTGCTGACCTGGTTCTCTACGTCTAGAGCAGCTCAGCCGACCTGGTTCTTTCTCCCTCTAAAGCAACTCTGCTGACCTGGTATCTCTGGCTTTGAAGCAGCTCTGCTGACCTGGTTCTCTGGCTCTAAAGTAGCTCTGCTGATCTGGTTCTTTGGCTCTAAAGCAGCTCTGCTGACCTGGTTCTCTGGCTTTGAAGCAGCTCTGCTGACCTGTTTCTCTGGCTCTAAAGCAGCTCTGCTGGCCTGGTTCTCTCCCTCTAAAGCAGTTCTGCTGATCTGGTTCTCTGGCTCTACAGCAGCTCTGCTGACCTGGTTCTCTGGCTCTAAAGCAGCTCTGCTGACCTGGTTCTCTGGCTCTAAATCAGCACTGCTGACCTGGTTCTCTGGCTATAAACCAGCTCTTCTGACCTGGTTCTCTGCCTCTAGAGCAGCTCTGCTGACCTGGTTTTCTGCCTCTAGAGCAGCTCTGCTGACCTGGTTCTTAGGCTCTAGAGCAGCTCTGCTGACCTGGTTTTCTGGCTCTATAGCGGCTCTGCTGACCTGCTTCTCTGGCTCTATAGCCGTTCTGCTGACCTAGTTCTCTGGCTCTAAAGTGGTTCTGCTGACCTGGTTCTCTGGCTCTAAAGCAGCTCTGCAGACCTGGTTCTCTGGCTCTAAAACAGCTCTGCTGACCTGGTTCTCTGGCTCTAAAGCAGCTGTGCTGTCCTGGTTCTCTGGCTCTAAAGCAGCTCTGCTGACCTGGTTCTCTACGCCTAGAGCAGCTCAGCTGACCTGGTTCTCTCTCCCTCTAAAGCAGCTCTGCTGACCTGGTTCTCTCTCGCTCTAAAACAAATCTGCTGATCTGGTTCTGTGACTCTAAAGCAGCTCTGCTGAATTGCTTCTCTGGCTCTAAAGCAGCTCTGCTGACCTGGTTCTCTGGCTCTAAAGCAGCTCTGCTGACCGGGTTCTCTACGTCTAAAGCAGCTCTGCTGACCTGGTTCTCTGGCTCTAAAGCAGCTCTGCTGACGTGGTTCTCTGGCTCTAAAGCAGCTCTGCTGACCTCGTTCTATGGCTCTAAAGCAGCTCTGCTGACCTGGTTCTTAGGTTCTAGAGCAGTTCTGCTGACCTGGTTCTCTGGCTCTAAAGCAGCTCTGCTGACCTGGTTCGCTGGCACTAAAGCAGCTCTGCTGACCTGGTTCTCTGTCTCTGAAGCAGCTCTGCTGACCTGGTTCTTTGGCTCTACAGCGGCTCTGCTGACCTGGTTCTGTGGCTCTAACGGCTCTGATGATCTGGTTCTCTGGCTCTAAAGCAGCTCTGCTGAATTGCTTCTCTGTCTCTGAAGCAGCTCTGCTGACCTGGTTCTTTGGCTCTACAGCAGCTCTGCTGACCTGGTTCTCTGGCTCTAAAGCAGCTGTGCTGACCTGGTTCTCTGGCTCTAAAGCAGCTCTTCTGACCTAGTTCTCTACGCCTAGAGCAGCTCAGCTGACCTGGTTCTCTCTCCCTCTAAAGCAGCTCTGCTGACCTGGTATCTCTGGCTTTGAAGCAGCTCTGCTGACCTTGTTCTCTGGCTCTAAAGTAGCTCTGCTGACCTGGTTCTTTGGCTCTAAAGCAGATCTGCTGACCTGGTTCTCTGGCTTTGAAGCAGCTCTGCTGACCTGTTTCTCTGGCTCTAAAGCAGCTCTGCTGGCCTGGTACTCTCCCTCTAAATCAGTCCTGCTGATCTGGTTCTCTGGCTCTACAGCAGCTCTGCTGACCTGGTTCACTGGCTCTAAAGCAGCTCTGCTGACCTGGTTCTCTGGCTCTAAAGCAGCATTGCTGACCTGGTTCTCTGGCTCTAAACCAGCTCTGCTGACCTGGTTCTCTGCCTCTAGAGCAGCTCTGCTGACCTGGTTCTGAGGCTCTAGAGCAGCTCTGCTGACCTCGTTCTGTGGCTCTAACGGCTCTGATGATCTGGTTCTCTGGCTCTAAAGCAGCTCTGCTGAATTGCTTCTCTGGCTCTAAAGCAGCTCTGCTGACCTGGTTCTCTCCCTCTAAATCAGCTCTGCTGAGCTGGTTATATGGCTCTAAAGCAGCTCTGCTGACCTGGTTCTCTGACTCTAAAGCAGCTCTGCAGACCTGGTTCTCTGGCTCTAAAACAGCTCTGCTGACCTGGTTCTCTGGCTCTGAAGCAGCTCTGCTGACCTGGTTCTATGGCTCTAAAGCAGCTCTGCTGAACTGATTCTCTGGCTTTGAACTAGCTCTGCTGACCTGGTTCTCTGTCTCTGTCAAGAATTCCTGTCATGCGAGGGGAGGAAAACGGTAACCAGCGTAAACGGACTACATCTCCCAGGATGCTTAGCGGTTGAGAGGTTATGTAAACAGGAGAGCTGTTACATAACTCAAGGAAAACACGCCCTTATGTAAACAGGAGAGCTGTTACATAACTCAAGGGAAAACACGCCCTTATGTAAACAGGAGAGCTGTTACATAACTCAAGGAAAACACGCCCTATAAAGGGAGGAACCGGGAGGTACAAGGCTGTCGGATATTGTGTTTACACCGACGTACCTGCTTCGTGAAGAGCAGTGTTCCGGAGTGGTGCTCCAGTAAGGCAAGAACGGAGGTAGGTCGAGTCGTTACTCCCTGGGCCGTGTCTTGCCCCATCGTCACCTGTGAAGGACCCGGAAGCTCTACCGGTCAACCATTGAGCTTCGCTTTTTGACTCGGCTGAGTCAAAGCGCAGTGGCGCTTTTGCTGGTTGGAGTCGTAACTCCCAGCCCGACCAGAGATACAGGGACTGCCAGCTGTAACGCACACCAGGAGGTGTTTGCCGCATTACAGACTCGGAAGTCCACAGGATCGATCGAGCGGCTGCTCTCGGTTCAGTCTTCTTGCTGTTGATTGGGGTATCGGTGACGCATCACCAGGAGGTGACTCCGCGTCCCGGTGCAGTCGGAGGAAGAGGTTGAGCGGCTGCTCCCTTCAGGTAGAGACCCCGGCTGGGTGTTTCCCTGACTCCTCGATTCTCCCCAACACTCGTCGTGCCCCTCACAGCCTACCGATTGGCATTGTCGGCCATTTCATTTCTGCCCTCTGTTGGCATACGCCGGGATCGGCGTATATGCAGAGGACGGTTAGGACCATCCGTGCTGTGGGCTGGTAACGTACTTAGCCTGGAGGATTCCAGTGACTATAACTTTTGTTTATTCGTTGTATTGTTTTTGCCTTCATTAAAATAACTAACCCTTCACAAGTGGTTGCGTCCTCATTATCGTGTCTGTTAAACGATCCTGAGACGTTCAGGGCGTTACAGTCTCTGAAGCAGCTCTGCTGACCTGGTTCTTTGGCTCTACAGCGGCTCTGCTGACCTGGTTCTCTGGCTCTAAAGCAGCTCTGCTGATCTGGTTCTCTGGCTCTAAAGCAGCTGTGCTGACCTGGTTCTCTGGCTCTAAAGCAGCTCTGCTGACCTGGTTCTCTACGTCTAGAGCAGCTCAGCCGACCTGGTTCTTTCTCCCTCTAAAGCAACTCTGCTGACCTGGTATCTCTGGCTTTGAAGCAGCTCTGCTGACCTGGTTCTCTGGCTCTAAAGTAGCTCTGCTGATCTGGTTCTTTGGCTCTAAAGCAGCTCTGCTGACCTGGTTCTCTGGCTTTGAAGCAGCTCTGCTGACCTGTTTCTCTGGCTCTAAAGCAGCTCTGCTGGCCTGGTTCTCTCCCTCTAAAGCAGTTCTGCTGATCTGGTTCTCTGGCTCTACAGCAGCTCTGCTGACCTGGTTCTCTGGCTCTAAAGCAGCTCTGCTGACCTGGTTCTCTGGCTCTAAATCAGCACTGCTGACCTGGTTCTCTGGCTCTAAACCAGCTCTTCTGACCTGGTTCTCTGCCTCTAGAGCAGCTCTGCTGACCTGGTTTTCTGCCTCTAGAGCAGCTCTGCTGACCTGGTTCTTAGGCTCTAGAGCAGCTCTGCTGACCTGGTTTTCTGGCTCTATAGCGGCTCTGCTGACCTGCTTCTCTGGCTCTATAACCGTTCTGCTGACCTAGTTCTCTGGCTCTAAAGTGGTTCTGCTGACCTGGTTCTCTGGCTCTAAAGCAGCTCTGCAGACCTGGTTCTCTGGCTCTAAAACAGCTCTGCTGACCTGGTTCTCTGGCTCTAAAGCAGCTGTGCTGTCCTGGTTCTCTGGCTCTAAAGCAGCTCTGCTGACCTGGTTCTCTACGCCTAGAGCAGATCAGCTGACCTGGTTCTCTCTCCCTCTAAAGCAGCTCTGCTGACCTGGTTCTCTCTCGCTCTAAAACAAATCTGCTGATCTGGTTCTCTGACTCTAAAGCAGCTCTGCTGAATTGCTTCTCTGGCTCTAAAGCAGCTCTGCTGACCTGGTTCTCTGGCTCTAAAGCAGCTCTGCTGACCGGGTTCTCTACGTCTAAAGCAGCTCTGCTGACCTGGTTCTCTGGCTCTAAAGCAGCTCTGCTGACGTGGTTCTCTGGCTCTAAAGCAGCTCTGCTGACCTCGTTCTATGGCTCTAAAGCAGCTCTGCTGACCTGGTTCTTAGGTTCTAGAGCAGTTCTGCTGACCTGGTTCTCTGGCTCTAAAGCAGCTCTGCTGACCTGGTTCGCTGGCACTAAAGCAGCTCTGCTGACCTGGTTCTCTGTCTCTGAAGCAGCTCTGCTGACCTGGTTCTTTGGCTCTACAGCGGCTCTGCTGACCTGGTTCTGTGGCTCTAACGGCTCTGATGATCTGGTTCTCTGGCTCTAAAGCAGCTCTGCTGAATTGCTTCTCTGTCTCTGAAGCAGCTCTGCTGACCTGGTTCTTTGGCTCTACAGCAGCTCTGCTGACCTGGTTCTCTGGCTCTAAAGCAGCTGTGCTGACCTGGTTCTCTGGCTCTAAAGCAGCTCTTCTGACCTAGTTCTCTACGCCTAGAGCAGCTCAGCTGACCTGGTTCTCTCTCCCTCTAAAGCAGCTCTGCTGACCTGGTATCTCTGGCTTTGAAGCAGCTCTGCTGACCTTGTTCTCTGGCTCTAAAGTAGCTCTGCTGACCTGGTTCTTTGGCTCTAAAGCAGATCTGCTGACCTGGTTCTCTGGCTTTGAAGCAGCTCTGCTGACCTGTTTCTCTGGCTCTAAAGCAGCTCTGCTGGCCTGGTACTCTCCCTCTAAATCAGTCCTTCTGATCTGGTTCTCTGGCTCTACAGCAGCTCTGCTGACCTGGTTCACTGGCTCTAAAGCAGCTCTGCTGACCTGGTTCTCTGGCTCTAAAGCAGCATTGCTGACCTGGTTCTCTGGCTCTAAACCAGCTCTGCTGACCTGGTTCTCTGCCTCTAGAGCAGCTCTGCTGACCTGGTTCTGAGGCTCTAGAGCAGCTCTGCTGACCTCGTTCTGTGGCTCTAACGGCTCTGATGATCTGGTTCTCTGGCTCTAAAGCAGCTCTGCTGAATTGCTTCTCTGGCTCTAAAGCAGCTCTGCTGACCTGGTTCTCTCCCTCTAAAGCAGCTCTGCTGAGCTGGTTATATGGCTCTAAAGCAGCTCTGCTGACCTGGTTCTCTGACTCTAAAGCAGCTCTGCAGACCTGGTTCTCTGGCTCTAAAACAGCTCTGCTGACCTGGTTCTCTGGCTCTGAAGCAGCTCTGCTGACCTGGTTCTATGGCTCTAAAGCAGCTCTGCTGAACTGATTCTCTGGCTTTGAACTAGCTCTGCTGACCTGGTTCTCTGTCTCTGAAGCAGCTCTGCTGACCTGGTTCTTTGGCTCTACAGCGGCTCTGCTGACCTGGTTCTCTGGCTCTAAAGCAGCTCTGCTGATCTGGTTCTCTGGCTCTAAAGCAGCTGTGCTGACCTGGTTCTCTGGCTCTAAAGCAGCTCTGCTGACCTGGTTCTCTACGTCTAGAGCAGCTCAGCCGACCTGGTTCTTTCTCCCTCTAAAGCAACTCTGCTGACCTGGTATCTGTGGCTTTGAAGCAGCTCTGCTGACCTGGTTCTCTGGCTCTAAAGTAGCTCTGCTGATCTGGTTCTTTGGCTCTAAAGCAGCTCTGCTGACCTGGTTCTCTGGCTTTGAAGCAGCTCTGCTGACCTGTTTCTCTGGCTCTAAAGCAGCTCTGCTGGCCTGGTTCTCTCCCTCTAAAGCAGTTCTGCTGATCTGGTTCTCTGGCTCTACAGCAGCTCTGCTGACCTGGTTCTCTGGCTCTAAAGCAGCTCTGCTGACCTGGTTCTCTGGCTCTAAATCAGCACTGCTGACCTGGTTCTCTGGCTCTAAACCAGCTCTTCTGACCTGGTTCTCTGCCTCTAGAGCAGCTCTGCTGACCTGGTTTTCTGCCTCTAGAGCAGCTCTGCTGACCTGGTTCTTAGGCTCTAGAGCAGCTCTGCTGACCTGGTTTTCTGGCTCTATAGCGGCTCTGCTGACCTGCTTCTCTGGCTCTATAGCCGTTCTGCTGACCTAGTTCTCTGGCTCTAAAGTGGTTCTGCTGACCTGGTTCTCTGGCTCTAAAGCAGCTCTGCAGACCTGGTTCTCTGGCTCTAAAACAGCTCTGCTGACCTGGTTCTCTGGCTCTAAAGCAGCTGTGCTGTCCTGGTTCTCTGGCTCTAAAGCAGCTCTGCTGACCTGGTTCTCTACGCCTAGAGCAGCTCAGCTGACCTGGTTCTCTCTCCCTCTAAAGCAGCTCTGCTGACCTGGTTCTCTCTCGCTCTAAAACAAATCTGCTGATCTGGTTCTCTGACTCTAAAGCAGCTCTGCTGAATTGCTTCTCTGGCTCTAAAGCAGCTCTGCTGACCTGGTTCTCTGGCTCTAAAGCAGCTCTGCTGACCGGGTTCTCTACGTCTAAAGCAGCTCTGCTGACCTGGTTCTCTGGCTCTAAAGCAGCTCTGCTGACGTGGTTCTCTGGCTCTAAAGCAGCTCTGCTGACCTCGTTCTATGGCTCTAAAGCAGCTCTGCTGACCTGGTTCTTAGGCTCTAGAGCAGTTCTGCTGACCTGGTTCTCTGGCTCTAAAGCAGCTCTGCTGACCTGGTTCGCTGGCACTAAAGCAGCTCTGCTGACCTGGTTCTCTGGATCTCAAGCAGCTCTGCGGACCTGCTTCTATGGCTCTAAAGCAGCTCTGCTGACCTGGTTCTCTGCCTCTAGAGCATCTCTGCTGACCTGGTTCTTAGGCTCTAGAGCAGCTCTGCTGACCTAGTTCTCTGGCTCTAAAGCAGCTCTGCTGACCTGGTTCTCTGGCTCTAAAGCAGCTTGGCTGACCTGGTTCTCTGGCTCTATAGCGGTTCTGCTGACCTACTTCTCTGGCTCAAAAGCGGCTCTGCTGACCTGGTTCTATGGCTCTAAAGCAGCTCTGCTGACCTGGTTCTTAGGCTCTAGAGCAGCTCCGCTGACCTCGTTCTGTGGCTCTACAACGGCTCTGCTGATCTGGTTCTCTGGCTCAACAGCGGCTCTGCTGACCTGAATCTCTGGCTCTAGAGCAGCTCTGCTGACCTGGTTCTCTGGCTCTAAAGCAGCTCTGCTGACCGGGTTCTCTACGTCTAGAGCAGCTCAGCTGACGTGGTTCTCTCCCGCTCTAAAGCAAATCTGCTGATCTGGTTCTCTGACTCTAAAGCAGCTCTGCTGAATTGCTTCTCTGGCTCTAAAGCAGCTCTGCTGACCTGGTTCTCTCCATCTAAAGCAGCTCTGCTGACCTGGTTATATGGCTATAAAGCAGCTCTGCTGACCTGGTTCTCTGGCTCTAAAGCAGCTCTGCAGACCTGGTTCTCTGGCTCTAAAACAGCTCTGCTGACCTGGTTCTCTGGCTCTGAAGCAGCTCTGCTGACCTGGTTCTATGGCTCTAAAGCAGCTCTGCTGAACTGGTTCTCTGGCTTTGAATCAGCTCTGCTGACCTGGTTCTCTGTCTCTGAAGCAGCTCTGCTGACCTGGTTCTTTGGCTCTACAGCGGCTCTGCTGACCTGGTTCTCTGGCTCTAAAGCAGCTCTGCTGACCTGGTTCTCTATGCCTAGAGCAGCTCAGCTGATCTGGTTCTCTCTCCCTCTAAAGCAGCTCTGCTGACCTGGTTCTCTGGCTCTAAAGCAGTTCTGCTGAACTGGTTCTCTACGTCTAGAGCAGCTCAGCTGACCTGCTTCTCAATCCCTCTAAAGCAGCTTTGCTGACCTGTTATCTCTGGCTCTAAAGTAGCTCTGCTGACCTGGTTCTATGGCTCTAAAGCAGCTCTGCTGACCTGGTTCTCTGGCTTTGAAGCAGCTCTGCTGACCTGTTTCTCTGGCTCTAAAGCAGCTCTGCTGACCTGGTTCTCTAGCTCTAAAGCAGCTCTGCTGACCTGGTTCTCTGCCTCTACAGCAGCTCTGCTGACCTGGTTCTCTGCCTCTAGAGCAGCTCTGCTGACCTGGATCTTAGGCTCTAGAGCAGCTCTGCTGACCTGGTTTTCTGGCTTTAAAGCGGCTCTGCTGACCTGCTTGTCTGGCTCTATAGCGGCTCTGCTGACCTAGTTCTCTGGCTCTGAAGCGGTTGTGCTGACCTGGTTCTCTGGCTCTAAAGCAGCCCTGCTGACCTGGTTCTGTGGCTGTAAAGCAGCTCTGCTGACCTGGTTCTCTGGCTCTAAAGCAGCTCTGCAGACCTGGTTCTCTGGCACTAAAACAGCCCTGGTGACCTGGTTCTCTGGCTCTAAAGCAGCTGTGCTGACCTGGTTCTCTGGCTCTAAAGCAGCTCTGCTGACCTGGTTCTCTACGCCTAGCGCAGCTCAGCTGACCTGGTTCTCTCTCCCTCTAAAGCAGCTCTGCTGACCTGGTATCTCTGGCTTTGAAGCAGCTCTGCTGACCTGGTTCTCTGGCTCTAAAGCAGCTCTGCTGACCTGGTTCTCTGGCTTTGAAGCAGCTCTGCTGACCTGTTTCTCTGGCTCTAAAGCAGCTCTGCTGACCTGGTTCTCTGGCTCTAAAGCAGCTCTGCTGACCTGGTTCTCTGGCTCTAAAGCAGCTCTGCTGACCTGGTTCTCTGGCTCTAAAGCAGCTCTGCTGACCTGGTTCTCTACGTCTAGAGCAGCTCAGCTGACCTGGTTCTCTCTCCCTCTAAAGCAGCTCTGCTGACCTGGTATCTCTGGCTTTGAAACAGCTCTGCTGACCTGGTTCTCTGGCTCTAAAGTAGCTCTGCTGACCTGGTTCTTTTGCTCTTAAGCAGATCTGCTGACCTGGTTCTCTAGCTTTGAAGCTGCTCTGCTGACCTGTTTCTCTCGCTCTAAAGCAGCTCTGCTGGCCTGGTTCTCTCCCTCTAAATCAGTTCTGCTGATCTGGTTCTCTGGCTCTACAGCAGCTCTGCTGACCTGGTTCTCTGGCTCTAAAGCAGCTCTGCTGACCTGGTTCTCTGGCTCTAAAGCAGCACTGCTGACCTGGTTCTCTGGCTCTAAACCAGTTCTGCTGACCTGGTTCTCTGCCTCTAGAGCAGCTCTGCTGACCTGGACCTTAGGGTCTAGAGCAGCTCTGCTGACCTGGTTTTCTGGCTCTATAGCGGCTCTGCTGACCTGCTTCTCTGGCTCTATAGTGGCTCTGCTGACCTAGTTCTCTGGCTCTAAAGCGGTTCTGCTGACCTGGTTCTCTGGCTCTAAAGCAGCTCTGCTGACCTGGTTCTTAGGCTCTGGAGCAGCTCTGCTGACCTGGTTCTCTGGCTCTACAACAGCTCTGCTGACCTGGTTCTCTGGCTCTACAACGGCTCTGCTGACCTCGTTCTCTGGCTCTAAAGCAGCTCTGCTGACCTGGTTCTCTGGCTTTGAAGCAGCTCTGCTGACCTGTTTCTCTGGCTCTAAAGCAGCTCTGCTTACCTGGTTCTCTGGCTCTAAAGCAGCTGTGCTGACCTGGTTCTCTGGCTCTAAAGCAGCTCTGCTGACCTGGTTCTCTACGTCTAGAGCAGCTCAGCTGACCTGGTTCTCTCTCCCTCTAAAGCAGCTCTGCTGACCTGGTATCTCTGGCTTTGAAGCCGCTCTGCTGACCTTGTTCTTTGGCTCTAAAGTAGCTCTGCTGACCTGGTTCTTTGGCTCTAAAGCAGATCTGCTGACCTGGTTCTCTGGCTTTGAAGCAGCTCTGCTGACCTGTTTCTCTGGCTCTAAAGCAGCTCTGCTGGCCTGGTTCTCTCCCTCTAAATCAGTTCTGCTGATCTGGTTCTCTGGCTCTACAGCAGCTCTGCTGACCTGGTTCTCTGGCTCTAAAGCAGCTCTGCTGACCTGGTTCTCTGGCTCTAAACCAGCTCTGCTGACCTGGTTCTCTGCTTCTAGAGCAGCTCTGCTGACCTGGTTCTGAGGCTCTAGAGCAGCTCTGCTGACCTCGTTCTGTGGCTCTACAACGGCTCTGCTGATCTGGTTCTCTGGCTCTAAAGCAGCTCTGCTGAATTGCTTCTCTGGCTCTAAAGCAGCTCTGCTGACCTGGTTCTCTCCCTCTAAAGTAGCTCTGCTGACCTGGTTATATGGCTCTAAAGCAGCTCTGCTGACCTGGTTCTCTGGCTCTAAAGCAGCTCTGCAGACCTGGTTCTCTGGCTCTAAAACAGCTCTGCTGACCTGGTTCTCTGGCTCTGAAGCAGCTCTGCTGACCTGGTTCTATGGCTCTAAAGCAGCTCTGCTGAACTGATTCTCTGGCTTTGAACTAGCTCTGCTGACCTGGTTCTCTGTCTCTGAAGCAGCTCTGCTGACCTGGTTCTTTGGCTCTACAGCGGCTCTGCTGACCTGGTTCTCTGGCTCTAAAGCAGCTCTGCTGACCTGGTTCTCTGGCTCTAAAGCAGCTGTGCTGACCTGGTTCTCTGGCTCTAAAGCAGCTCTGCTGACCTGGTTCTCTACGTCTAAAGCAGCTCAGCTGACCTGGTTCTTTCTCCCTCTAAAGCAACTCTGCTGACCTGGTATCTCTGGCTTTGAAGCAGCTCTGCTGACCTGGTTCTCTGGCTCTAAAGTAGCTCTGCTGACCTGGTTTTTTGGCTCTAAAGCAGCTCTGCTGACCTGGTTCTCAGGCTTTGAAGCAGCTCTGCTGACCTGTTTCTCTGGCTCTAAAGCAGCTCTGCTGGCCTGGTTCTCACCCTCTAAAGCAGTTCTGCTGATCTGGTTCTCTGGCTCTACAGCAGCTCTGCTGACCTGTTTCTCTGGCTCTAAAGCAGCTCTGCTGACCTGGTTCTCTAGCACTAAAGTAGCACTGCTGACCTGGTTCTCTGGCTCTGAAGCAGCTCTGCTGACCTGGTTCTATGTCTCTAATTCAGCTCTGCTGAACTGGTTCTCTGGCTTTGAACCAGCTCTGCTGACCTGGTTCTCTGTCTCTGAAGCAGCTCTGCTGACCTGGTTCTTTGGCTCTACAGCAGCTCTGCTGACCTGGTTTTCTGGCTCTAAAGCAGCTGTGCTGACCTGGTTCTCTGGCTCTAAAGCAGCTCTGCTGACCTGGTTCTCTACGCCTAGAGCAGCTCAGCTGACCTGGTTCTCTCTCCCTCTAAAGCAGCTCTGCTGACCTGGTATATCTGGCTTTGAAGCAGCTCTGCTGACCTGGTTCTCTGGCTCTAAAGCAGCTCTGCTGACCTGGTTCTCTGGCTTTGAAGCAGCTCTGCTGACCTGTTTCTCTGGCTCTAAAGCAGCTCTGCTGACCTGGTTCCCTGGCTCTAAAGCAGTTTTGCTGACCTGGTTCTCTGGCTCTAAAGCAGCTCTGCTGACCTGGTTCTCTACGTCTAGAGCAGCTCAGCTGACCTGGTTCTCTCTCCCTCTAAAGCAGCTCTGCTGACCTGGTATCTCTGGCTTTGAAGCAGCTCTGCTGACCTTGTTCTCTGGCTCTAAAGTAGCTCTGCTGACCTGGTTCTTTGGCTCTAAAGCAGATCTGCTGACCTGGTTCTCTGGCTTTGAAGCAGCTCTGCTGACCTGTTTCTCTGGCTCTAAAGCAGCTCTGCTGGCCTGGTTCTCTCCCTCTAAATCAGTTCTGCTGATCTGGTTCTCTGGCTCTACAGCAGCTCTGCTGACCTGGTTCTCTGGCTCTAAAGCAGCTCTGCTGACCTGGTTCTCTGGCTCTAAAGCAGCACTGCTGACCTGGTTCTCTGGCTCTAAACCAGCTCTGCTGACCTGGTTCTCTGGATCTAAAGCAGCACTGCTGACCTGGTTCTCTGGCTCTAAACCAGCTCTGCTGACCTGGTTCCTTTCCTCTAAAGCAGCTCTGCTGACCTGGTTCTATGGCTGTAAAGCAGCTCTGCTGAACTGATTCTCTGGCTTTGAACTAGCTCTGCTGACCTGGTTCTCTGTCTCTGAAGCAGCTCTGCTGACCTGGTTCTTTGGCTCTACAGCGGCTCTGCTGACCTCGTTCTCTGGCTCTAAAGCAGCTCTGCTGACCTGGTTCTCTGGCTCTAAAGCAGCTGTGCTGACCTGGTTCTCTGACTCTAAAGCAGCTCTGCTGACCTGGTTCTCTACGTCTAGAGCAGCTCAGCTGGCCTGGTTCTCTCTCCCTCTAAAGCAACTCTGCTGACCTGGTATCTCTGGCTTTGAAGCAGCTCTGCTGACCTGGTTCTTAGGCTCCAGAGCAGCTCTGCTGACCTGGTTCTTAGGCTCTAGAGCCGTTCTGCTGACCTGGTTCTCTGGCTCTAAAGCAGCTCAGCTGACCTGGTTCGCTGGCACTAAAGCAGCTCTGCTGACCTGGTTCTCTTGATCTCAAGCAGCTCTGCTGACCTGGTTCTTTGGCTCTAGAGCAGCTCTGCTGACCTGGTTCTCTGGCTCTAAAGCAGCTCTGCTGACCTGGTTCTCTGGCTCTAAAGCAGCTCTTCTGACCTGGTTCTCTGGCTCTAAAGCGGCTTGGCTGACCTGGTTCTATGGCTCTAAAGCAGCTCTGCTAACCTGGTTCTTAGGCTCTAGAGCAGCTCCGCTGACCTCGTTCTGTGGCTCTACAACCGCTCTGCTGATCTGGTTCTCTGGCTCTACAGCGGCTCTGCTGACCTGGATCTCTGGCTCTAGAGCAGATCTGCTGACCTGGTTCTCTGGCTCTAAAGCAGCTCTGCTGACCGGGATCTCTACGTCTAAAGCAGCTCTGCTGACCTGGTTCTCTGGCTCTAAAGCAGCTCTGCTGACCTGGTTCTCTGGCTCTAAAGCAGCTCTGCTGACCTCGTTCTATGGCTCTAAAGCAGCTCTGCTGACCTGGTTCTTAGGCTCTAGAGCAGTTCTGCTGACCTGGTTCTCTGGCTCTAAAGCAGCTCTGCTGACCTGGTTCGCTGGCACTAAAGCAGCTCTGCTGACCTGGTTCTCTGGATCTCAAGCAGCTCTGCGGACCTGCTTCTATGGCTCTAAAGCAGCTCTGCTGACCTGGTTCTCTGCCTCTAGAGCATCTCTGCTGACCTGGTTCTTAGGCTCTAGAGCAGCTCTGCTGACCTGGTTCTCTGGCTCTAAAGCAGCTCTGCTGACCTGGTTCTCTGGCTCTAAAGCAGCTCTGCTGACATGGTTCTCTGGCTCTATAGCGGGTCTGCTGACCTACTTCTCTGGCTCTAAAGCGGCTCTGCTGACCTGGTTCTATGGCTCTAAAGCAGCTCTGCTGACCTGGTTCTTAGGCTCTAGAGCAGCTCCGCTGACCTCGTTCTGTGGCTCTACAACGGCTCTGCTGATCTGGTTCTCTGTCTCTACAGCGGCTCTGCTGACCTGGATCTCTGGCTCTAGAGCAGCTCTGCTGACCTGGTTCTCTGGCTCTAAAGCAGCTCTGCTGACCGGGTTCTCTACGTCTAGAGCAGCTCAGCTGACCTGGTTCTCTCCCGCTCTAAAGCAAATCTGCTGATCTGGTTCTCTGACTCTAAAGCAGCTCTGCTGAATTGCTTCTCTGGCTCTAAAGCAGCTCTGCTGACCTGGTTCTCTCCATCTAAAGCAGCTCTGCTGACCTGGTTATATGGCTATAAAACAGCTCTGCTGACCTGGTTCTCTGGCTCTGAAGCAGCTCTGCTGACCTGGTTCTATGGCTCTAAAGCAGCTCTGCTGACCGGGTTCTCTACGTCTAGAGCAGCTCAGCTGACCTGGTTCTCTCCCGCTCTAAAGCAAATCTGCTGATCTGGTTCTCTGACTCTAAAGCAGCTCTGCTGAATTGCTTCTCTGGCTCTAAAGCAGCTCTGCTGACCTGGTTCTCTCCATCTAAAGCAGCTCTGCTGACCGGGTTCTCTACGTCTAGAGCAGCTCAGCTGACCTGGTTCTCTCCCGCTCTAAAGCAAATCTGCTGATCTGGTTCTCTGACTCTAAAGCAGCTCTGCTGAATTGCTTCTCTGGCTCTAAAGCAGCTCTGCTGACCTGGTTCTCTCCATCTAAAGCAGCTCTTCTGACCTGGTTATATGGCTATAAAACAGCTCTGCTGACCTGGTTCTCTGGCTCTGAAGCAGCTCTGCTGACCTGGTTCTATGGCTCTAAAGCAGCTCTGCTGAACTGGTTCTCTGGCTTTGAACCAGCTCTGCTGACCTGGTTCTCTGTCTCTGAAGCAGCTCTGCTGACCTGGTTCTTTGGCTCTACAGCGGCTCTGCTGACCTGGTTCTCTGGCTCTAAAGCAGCTCTGCTGGCCTGGTTCGCTGGCTCTAAAGCAGCTGTGCTGACCTGGTTCTCCTGCTCTAAAGCAGTTCTGCTGACCTGGTTCTCTACGTCTAGAGCAGCTCAGCTGACCTGGTTCTCTCTCCCTCTAAAGCAGCATTGCTGACCTGGTATCTCTGGCTCTAAAGTAGCTCTGCTGACCTGGTTCTATGGCTCTAAAGCAGCTCTGCTGAACTGGTTCTCTGGCTTTGAAGCAGCTCTGCTGACCTGTTTCTCTGGCTCTAAAGCAGCTCTGCTGACCTGGTTCTCTAGCTCTAAAGCAGCTCTGCTGACCTGGTTCTCTGCCTCTACAGCAGCTCTGCTGACCTGGTTCTCTGCCTCTAGAGCAGCTCTGCTGACCTGGATCTTAGGCTCTAGAGCAGCTCTGCTGACCTGGTTTTCTGGCTTTAAAGCGGCTCTGCTGACCTGCTTGTCTGGCTCTATAGCGGCTCTGCTGACCTAGTTCTCTGGCTCTGAAGCGGTTGTGCTGACCTAGTTCTCTGGCTCTAAAGCAGACCTGCTGACCTGGTTCTTAGGCTCTGGAGCAGCTATGCTGACCTGGTTCTCTGGCTCTAATGCAGCACTGCTGACCTCGTTCTGTGGCTGTAAAGCAGCTCTGCTGACCTGGTTCTCTGGCTCTAAAGCAGCTCTTCAGACCTGGTTCTCTGGCTCTAAAACAGCCCTGCTGACCTGGTTCTCTGGCTCTAAAGCAGCTGTGCTGACCTGGTTCTCTGGCTCTACAGCAGCTCTGCTGACCTGGTTCTCTCTCCCTCTAAAGCAGCTCTGCTGACCTGGTATCTCTGGCTTTGAAGCAGCTCTGCTGACCTGGTTCTCTGGCTCTAAAGCAGCTCTGCTGACCTGGTTCTCTGGCTTTGAAGCAGCTCTGCTGACCTGTTTCTCTGGCTCTAAAGCAGCTCTACTGACCTGGTTCTCTGGCTCTAAAGCAGCTCTGCTGACCTGGTTCTCTGGCTCTAAAGCAGCTCTTCTGACCTGGTTCTCTACGTCTAGAGCAGCTCAGCTGACGTTGTTCTCTCTCCCTCTAAAGCAGCTCTGCTGACCTGGTATCTCTGGCTTTGAAGCAGCTCTGCTGACCTGGTTCTCTGGCTCTAAAGTAGCTCTGCTGACCTGGTTCTTTGGCTCTAAAGCAGATCTGCTGACCTGGTTCTCTGGCTTTGAAGCAGCTCTGCTGACCTGTTTCTCTCGCTCTAAAGCAGCTCTGCTGGCCTGGTTCTCTCCCTCTAAATCAGTTCTGCTGATCTGGTTCTCTGGCTCTACAGCAGCTCTGCTGACCTGGTTCTCTGGGTCTAAAGCAGCTCTGCTGACCTGGTTCTCTGGCTCTAAAGCAGCACTGCTGACTTGGTTCTCTGGCTCTAAACCAGCTCTGCTGACCTGGTTCTCTGCCTCTAGAGCAGCTCTGCTGACCTGGTCTTTAGGCTCTAGAGCAGCTCTGCTGACCTGGTTTTCTGGCTCTATAGCGGCTCTGCTGACCTGCTTCTCTGGCTCTATAGCGGCTCTGCTGACCTAGTTCTCTGGCTCTAAAGCGGTTCTGCTGACCTGGTTCTCTGGCTCTAAAGCAGCTCTGCTGACCTGGTTCTTAGGCTCTGGAGCAGCTCTGCTGACCTGGTTCTCTGGCTCTACGACAGCTCTGCTGACCTGGTTCTCTGCCTCTACAACGGCTCTGCTGACCTGGTTCTCTGGCTCTTAAGCGGCTCTGCTGACCTGGTTCTCTGGCTCTAAAGCAGCTCTGCTGACCTGGTTCTTTGGCTCTAAAGCAGCTCTGCTGACCTCGTTCTATGGCTCCAGAGCAGCTCTGCTGACCTGGTTCTTAGGCTCTAGAGCAGTTCTGCTGACATGGTTCTCTGGCTCTAAAGCAGCTCTGCTGAGCTGGTTCTCTGACTTTGAACCAGCTCTGTTGACCTGGTTTTCTGGCTCTAAAGCAGCTGTGCTGACCTGGTTCTCGGGCTCTAAAGCAGCTCTGCTGATCTGGTTCTCTACGTCTCGAGCAGCTCAGCTGACCTGGTTCTCTCTCCCTCTAAAGCAACTCTGCTGACCTGGTATCTCTGGCTTTGAAGTAGCTCTGCTGACCTGCTTCTCTGGCTCTAAAGTAGCTCTGCTGACCTGGTTCTTTGGCTCTAAAGCAGCTCTGCTGACCTGGTTCTCTGGCTTTGAAGCAGATCTGCTGACCTGCTTCTCTGGCTCTAAAGTAGCTCTGCTGACCTGGTTCTTTGGCTCTAAAGCAGCTCTGCTGACCTGGTTCTTAGGCTCTGGAGCAGCTCTGCTGACCTGGTTCTCTGGCTCTACAACAGCTCTGCTGACCTGGTTCTCTGGCTCTACAACGGCTCTGCTGACCTGGTTTTCAGGCTCTACAGCAGCTCTGCTGACCTGGTTCTGTGGCTCTAAAGCAGCTCTGCTGACCTGGTTCTCTGGCTCTAAAGCAGCTCTGCTGACCTTGTTCTCTGGCTCTACAACAGCTCTGCTGACCTGGTTTTCAGGCTCTACAGCAGCTCTGCTGACCCGGTTCTCTGGCTCTACAACGGCTCTGCTGACCCGGTTCTCTGACGCTAAAGCAGCTCTGCTGACCTGGTTCTATGACTCTAAAGCAGCTCTGCTGACCTGGTTTTCTGGCTCTACAGCAGCTCTGCTGATCTGGTTCTCTGGCTCTAAAGCAGCTCTGCTGAATTGCGTCTCTGGCTCTAAAGCAGCTCTGCTGACCTGGTTCTCTCCCTCTTAAGCAGCTCTGCTGACCTGGTTATATGGCTCTAAAGCAGCTCTGCTGACCTGGCTCTCTGGCTCTTCAGCAGCTCTACTGACCTGGTTCTCTGCCTCTACAGCAGCTCTGCTGACCTGGTTCTTAGGCTCTAGAGCGTCTCTGCTGACCTGGTTCTCTAGCTCTAAAGCAGCTCTGCTGACCTGGTTCTCTGCCTCTACAGCAGCTCTGCTGACCTGGTTCTTAGGCTCTAGAGCGTCTCTGCTGACCTGGTTCTCTAGCTCTAAAGCAGCTCTGCTGACCTGGTTCTCTGGCTCTAAAGCAGCTCTGCTGACCTGGTTCTATGGCTCTAAAGCAGCTCTGCTGACCTGGTTCTTAGGCTCCAGAGCAGCTCTGATGACCTGGTTCTTAGGCTCTAGAGCAGTTCTGCTGACCTGGTTCTCTGGCTCTAAAGCAGCTCTGCTGACCTGGTTCGCTGGCACTAAAGCAGCTCTGCTGACCTGGTTCTCTGGATCTCAAGCAGCTCTGCGGACCTGCTTCTCTGGCTCTAAAGTAGCTCTGCTGACCTGGTTCTTTGGCACTGAAGCAGATCTGGTGACATGGTTCTCTGGCTTTGAAGCAGCTCTGCTGACCTGTTTCTCTCGCTCCAAAGCAGCTCTGCTGGCCTGGTTCTCTCCCTCTAAATCAGTTCTGCTGATCTGGTTCTCTGGCTCTACAGCAGCTCTGCTGACCTGGTTCTCTGGCTCTAAAGCAGCTCTGCTGACCTGGTTCTCTGGCTCTAAAGCAGCACTGCTGACCTGGTTCTCTGGCTCTAAACCAGCTCTGCTGACCTGGTTCTCTGCCTCTAGAGCAGCTCTGCTGACCTGGTCCTTAGGCTCTAGAGCAGCTCTGCTGACCTGGTTTTCTGGCTCTATAGCGGCTCTGCTGACCTGCTTCTCTGGCTCTATAGCGGCTCTGCTGACCTAGTTCTCTGGCTCTAAAGCGGTTCTGCTGACCTGGTTCTCTGGCTCTAAAGCAGCTCTGCTGACCTGGTTCTTAGGCTCTGGAGCAGCTCTGCTGACCTGGTTCTCTGGCTCTACAACAGCTCTGCTGACCTGGTTCTCTGGCTCTACAACGGCTCTGCTGACCTGGTTCTCTGGCTCTTAAGCGGATCTGCTGACCTGGTTCTCTGGCTCTAAAGCAGCTCTGCTGACCTGGTTCTGTGGCTCTAAAGCAGCTCTGCTGACCTCGTTCTATGGCTCCAGAGCAGCTCTGCTGACCTGGTTCTTAGGCTCTAGAGCAGTTCTGCTGACATGGTTCTCTGGCTCTAAAGCAGCTCTGCTGAGCTGGTTCTCTGACTTTGAACCAGCTCTGCTGACCTGGTTTTCTGGCTCTAAAGCAGCTCTGCTGACCTGGTTCTCTGGATCTCAAGCAGCTCTGCGGACCTGGTTCTATGGCTCTAAAGCAGCTCTGTTGACCTGGTTCTCTGCCTCTAGAGCAGCTCTGCTGACCTGGTTCTTAGGCTCTAGAACAGCTCTGCTGACCTGGTTCTCTGACTCTAAAGCAGCTCTGCTGACCTGGTTCTCTGGCTCTAAAGCGGCTCGGCTTACCCGGTTCTCTGGCTCTAAAGCGGCTTGGCTGACCTGGTTTTCTGGCTCTATAGCGTGTCTGCTGACCTACTTCTCTGGCTCTAAAGCAGCTCTGCTGACCTGGTTCTATGGCTCTAAAGCAGCTCTGCTGACCTGGTTCTGAGGTTCTAGAGCAGCTCTGCTGACCTCGTTCTGTGGCTCTACAATGGCTCTGCTGATCTGGTTCTCTGGCTCTAAAGCAGCTCTGCTGAATTGCTTCTCTGGCTCTAAAGCAGCTCTGCTGACCTGGTTCTCTCCCTCTAAAGCAGCTCTGCTGACCTGGTTATATGGCTCTAAAGCAGCTCTGCTGACCTGGTTCTCTGGCTCTAAAGCAGCTCTGCAGACCTGGTTCTCTGGCTCTAAAACAGCTCTGCTGACCTGGTTCTCTGGCTCTGAAGCAGCTCTGCTAACCTGGTTCTATGGCTCTAAAGCAGCACTGCTGAACTGATTCTCTGGCTTTGAACTAGCTCTGCTGACCTGGTTCTCTGTCTCTGAAGCAGCTCTGCTGACCTGGTTCTTTGGCTCTAAAGCGGCTCTGCTGACCTGGTTCTCTGGCTCTAAAGCAGCTCTGCTGACCTGGTTCTCTGGCTCTAAAGCAGCTGTGCTGACCTGGTTCTCTGGCTCTAAAGCAGCTCTGCTGACCTGGTTCTCTACGTCTAGAGCAGCTCAGCTGACCTGGTTCTCTCTCCCTCTAAAGCAACTCTGCTGACCTGGTATCTCTGGCTTTGAAGTAGCTCTGCTGACCTGGTTCTCTGGCTCTAAAGTAGCTCTGCTGACCTGGTTCTTTGGCTCTAAAGCAGCTCTGCTGACCTGGTTCTCTGGCTTTGAAGCAGCTCTGCTGACCTGTTTCTCTGGCTCTAAAGCAGCTCTGCTGGCCTGGTTCTCTCCCTCTAAAGCAGTTCTGCTGATCTGGTTCTCTGGCTCTACAGCAGCTCTGCTGACCTGGTTCTCTGGCTCTACAGCAGCTCTACTGACCTGGTTCTCTGGCTCTAAAGCAGCACTGCTGACCTGGTTCTCTGGCTCTAAACCAGCTCTTCTGACCTGGTTCTCTGCCTCTAGAGCAGCTCTGCTGACCTGGTTTTCTGCCTCTAGAGCAGCTCTGCTGACCTGGTTCTTAGGCTCTAGAGCAGCTCTGCTGACCTGGTTTTCTGGCTCTATAGCGGCTCTGCTGACCTGCTTCTCTGGCTCTATAGCCGTTCTGCTGACCTAGTTCTCTGGCTCTAAAGCGGTTCTGCTGACCTGGTTCTCTGGCTCTAAAACAGCTCTGCTGACCTGGTTCTTAGGCTCTGGAGCAGCTCTGCTGACCTGGTTCTCTGGCACCACAACAGCTCTGCTGACCTGGTTCTCTGGCCCTACAACGGCTCTGCTGACCTGGTTCTCTGGCTCTAAAGCGGCTCTGCTGACCTGGTTCTCTGGCTCTAAAGCAGCTCTGCTGACCTGGTTCTGTGGCTCTAAAGCAGCTCTGCTGACCTGGTTCTCTGGCTCTAAAGCAGCTCTGCTGACCTGGTTCTCTGGTTTTAAAGCAGCTGTGATGACCTGGTTCTCTGGCTCTAAAGCAGCTCTGCTGACCTGGTTCTCTACGTCTAGAGCAGCTCAGCTGACCTGGTTCTCTCTCCCTCTAAAGCAACTCTGCTGACCTGGTATCTCTGGCTTTGAAGTAGCTCTGCTGACCTGCTTCTCTGGCTCTAAAGTAGCTCTGCTGACCTGGTTCTTTGGCTCTAAAGCAGCTCTGCTGACCTGGTTCTCTGGCTTTGAAGCAGCTCTGCTGACCTGTTTCTCTGGCTCTAAAGCAGCTCTGCTGACCTGGTTCTCTCCCTCTAAAGCAGCTCTGCTGACCTGGTTATATGGCTCTAAAGCAGCTCTGCTGACCTGGTTCTCTGGCTCTAAAGCAGCTCTGCAGACCTGGTTCTCTGGCTCTAAAACAGCTCTGCTGACCTGGTTCTCTGGCTCTGAAGCAGCTCTGCTGACCTGGTTCTATGGCTCTAAAGCAGCACTGCTGAACTGATTCTCTGGCTTTGAACTAGCTCTGCTGACCTGGTTCTCTGTCTCTGAAGCAGCTCTGCTGACCTGGTTCTTTGGCTCTACAGCGGCTCTGCTGACCTGGTTCTCTGGCTCTAAAGCAGCTCTGCTGACCTGGTTCTCTGGCTCCAAAGCAGCTGAGCTGACCTGGTTCTCTGGCTCTAAAGCAGCTCTGCTGACCTGGTTCTCTACGTCTAGAGCAGCTCAGCTGACCTGGTTCTCTCTCCCTCTAAAGCAACTCTGCTGACCTGGTATCTCTGGCTTTGAAGTAGCTCTGCTGACCTGGTTCTCTGGCTCTAAAGTAGCTCTGCTGACCTGGTTCTTTGGCTCTAAAGCAGCTCTGCTGACCTGGTTCTCTGGCTTTGAAGCAGCTCTGCTGACCTGTTTCTCTGGCTCTAAAGCAGCTCTGCTGGCCTGGTTCTCTCCCTCTAAAGCAGTTCTACTGATCTGGTTCTCTGGCTCTACAGCAGCTCTGCTGACCTGGTTCTCTGGCTCTAAAGCAGCTCTGCTGACCTGGTTCTCTGGCTCTAAAGCAGCTGTGCTGACCTGGTTCTCTGGCTCTAAAGCAGCTCTGCTGACCGGGTTCTCTACGTCTAGAGCAGCTCAGCTGACCTGGTTCTCTCCCGCTCTAAAGCAAATCTGCTGATCTGGTTCTCTGACTCTAAAGCAGCTCTGCTGAATTGCTTCTCTGGCTCTAAAGCAGCTCTTCTGACCTGGTTATATGGCTATAAAACAGCTCTGCTGACCTGGTTCTCTGGCCCTGAAGCAGCTCTGCTAACCTGGTTCTATGGCTCTAAAGCAGCTCTGCTGAACTGGTTCTCTTGCTTTGAACCAGCTCTGCTGACCTGGTTCTCTGTCTCTGAAGCAGCTCTGCTGACCTGGTTCTTTGGCTCTACAGCGGCTCTGCTGACCTGGTTCTCTGGCTCTAAAGCAGCTCTGCTGACCTGGTTCGCTGGCTCTAAAGCAGCTGTGCTGACCTGGTTCTCCTGCTCTAAAGCAGTTCTGCTGACCTGGTTCTCTACGTCTAGAGCAGCTCAGCTGACCTGGTTCTCTCTCCCTCTAAAGCAGCTTTGCTGACCTGGTATCTCTGGCTCTAAAGTAGCTCTGCTGACCTGGTTCTATGGCTCTAAAGCAGCTCTGCTGACCTAGTTCTCTGGCTTTGAAGCAGCTCTGCTGACCTGTTTCTCTGGCTCTAAAGCAGCTCTGCTGACCTGGTTCTCTAGCTCTAAAGCAGCTCTGCTGACCTGGTTCTCTGCCTCTACAGCAGCTCTGCTGACCTGGTTCTCTGCCTCTTTAGCAGCTCTGCTGACCTGGATCTTAGGCTCTAGAGCAGCTCTGCTGACCTGGTTTTCTGGCTTTAAAGTGGCTCTGCTGACCTGCTTGTCTGGCTCTATAGCGGCTCTGCTGACCTAGTTCTCTGGCTCTGAAGCGGTTGTGCTGACCTGGTTCTCTGGCACTAAAGCAAACCTGCTGACCTGGTTCTTAGGCTCTGGAGCAGCTCTGCTGACCTGGTTCTCTGGCTCTAATGCAGCACTGCTGACCTGGTTCTGTGGCTGTAAAGCAGCTCTGCTGACCTGGTTCTCTGGCTCTAAAGCAGCTCTGCAGACCTGGTTCTCTGGCTCTAAAACAGCCCTGCTGACCTGGTTCTCTGGCTCTAAAGCAGCTGTGCTGACCTGGTTCTCTGGCTCTAAAGCAGCTCTGCTGCCCTGGTTCTCTACGCCTAGAGCAGCTCAGCTGACCTGGTTCTCTCTCCCTCTAAAGCAGCTCTGCTGACCTGGTATCTCTGGCTTTGAAGCAGCTCTGCTGACCTGTTTCTCTGGCTCTAAAGCAGCTCTGCTGACCTGGTTCTCTGGCTCTAAAGCAGCTCTGCTGACCTGGTTCACTGGCTCTAAAGCAGCTCTGCTGACGTTGTTCTCTCTCCCTCTAAAGCAGCTCTGCTGACCTGGTATCTCTGGCTTTGAAGCAGCTCTGCTGACCTGGTTCTCTGGCTCTAAAGTAGCTCTGCTGACCTGGTTCTTTGGCTCTAAAGAAGATCTGCTGACCTGGTTCTCTGGCTTTGAAGCAGCTCTGCTGACCTGTTTCTCTCGCTCTAAAGCAGCTCTGCTGGCCTGGTTCTCTCCCTCTAAATCAGTTCTGCTGATCTGGTTCTCTGGCTCTACAGCAGCTCTGCTGACCTGGTTCTCTGGCTCTAAAGCAGCTCTGCTGACCTGGTTCTCTGGCTCTAAAGCAGCACTGCTGACCTGGTTCTCTGGCTCTAAACCAGCTCTGCTGACCTGGTTCTCTGCCTCTAGAGCAGCTCTGCTGACCTGGTCCTTAGGCTCTAGAGCAGCTCTGCTGACCTGGTTTTCTGGCTCTATAGCGGCTCTGCTGACCTGCTTCTCTGGCTCTATAGCGGCTCTGCTGACCTAGTTCTCTGGCTCTAAAGCGGTTCTGCTGACCTGGTTCTCTGGCTCTAAAGCAGCTCTGCTGACCTGGTTCTTAGGCTCTGGAGCAGCTCTGCTGACCTGGTTCTCTGGCTCTACAACAGCTCTGCTGTCTTGGTTCTCTGCCTCTACAACGGCTCTGCTGACCTGGTTCTCTGGCTCTTAAGCGGCTCTGCTGACCTGGTTCTCTGGCTCTAAAGCAGCTCTGCTGACCTGGTTCTGTGGCTCTAAAGCAGCTCTGCTGACCTCGTTCTATGGCTCCAGAGCAGCTCTGCTGACCTGGTTCTTAGGCTCTAGAGCTGTTCTGCTGACATGGTTCTCTGGCTCTAAAGCAGCTCTGCTGAGCTGGTTCTCTGACTTTGAACCAGCTCTGCTGACCTGGTTTTCTGGCTCTAGAGCAGCTCTGCTGACCTGGTTCTTAGGCTCTAGAGTAGTTCTGCTGACCTGGTTCTCTGGCTCTAAAGCAGCTCTGCTGACCTGGTTCGCTGGCACTAAAGCAGCTCTGCTGACCTGGTTCTCTGGATCTCAAGCAGCTCTGCAGACCTGGTTCTATGGCTCTAAAGCAGCTCTGTTGAGCTGGTTCTCTGCCTCTAGAGCAGCTCTGCTGACCTGGTTCTTAGGCTCTAGAACAGCTCTGCTGACCTGGTTCTCTGACTCTAAAGCAACTCTGCTGACCTGGTTCTCTGGCTCTAAAGCGGCTGGGCTTACCCGGTTCTCTGGCTCTAAAGCGGCTTGGCTGACCTGGTTCTCTGGCTCTGAAACAGCTCTGCGGACCTGGTTCTATGGCTCTAAAGCAGCTCTAAAGCAGATCTGTTGACCTGGTTCTCTGCCTCTAGAGCAGCTCTGCTGACCTGGTTCTTAGGCTCTAGAACAGCTCTGCTGACCTGGTTATATGGCTCTAAAGCAACTCTGCTGACCTGGTTCTCTGGCTCTAAAGCAGCTCTGCAGACCTGGTTCTCTGGCTCTAAAACAGCTCTGCTGACCTGGTTCTCTGGCTCTGAAGCAGCTCTGCTGACCTGGTTCTATGGCTCTAAAGCAGCTCTGCTGAACTGATTCTCTGGCATTAAACTAGCTCTGCTGACCTGGTTCTCTGTCTCTGAAGCAGCTCTGCTGACCTGGTTCTTTGGCTCTACAGCGGCTCTGCTGACCTGGTTCTCTGGCTCTAAAGCAGCTCTGCGGACCTGGTTCTCTGGCTCTAAAGCAGCTGTGCTGACCTGGTTCTCTGGCTCTAAAGCAGCTCTGCTGACCTGGTTCTCTACGTCTAGAGCAGCTCAGCTGACCTGGTTCTCTCTCCCTCTAAAGCAACTCTGCTGACCTGGTATCTCTGGCTTTGAAGTAGCTCTGCTGACCTGCTTCTCTGGCTCTAAAGTAGCTCTGCTGACCTGGTTCTTTGGCTCTAAAGCAGCTCTGCTGACCTGGTTCTCTGGCTTTGAAGCAGCTCTGCTGACCTGTTTCTCTGGCTCTAAAGCAGCTCTGCTGGCCTGGTTCTCTCCCTCTAAAGCAGTTCTGCTGATCTGGTTCTCTGGCTCTACAGCAGCTCTGCTGACCTGGTTCTCTGGCTCTAAAGCCGCTCTGCTGACCTGGTTCTCTGGCTCTAAAGCAGCACTGCTGACCTGGTTCTCTGCCTCTAGAGCAGCTCTGCTGACCTGGTTTTCTGCCTCTAGAGCAGCTCTGCTGACCTGGTTCTTAGGCTCTAGAGCAGCTCTGCTGACCTGGTTTTCTGGCTCTATAGCGGCTCTGCTGACCTGCTTCTCTGGCTCTATAGCCGTTCTGCTGACCTGGTTCTCTGGCTCTAAAGCGGTTCTGCTGACCTGGTTCTCTGCCTCTAAAACAGCTCTGCTGACCTGGTTCTTAGGCTCTGGAGCAGCTCTGCTGACCTGGTTCTCTGGCTCTACAACAGCTCTGCTGACCTGGTTCTCTG